>NC_048238.1:82287264-82296182 GCF_002007445.2 Ailuropoda melanoleuca | reverse complement strand
TTTTTTTTTCTTTCTTTATTTCATTCCTGCCCTTCCTGAATCGCAGGGCTAACTCTAATTTAGGGTAGGTAGGAGGGGAAAATGGCCAGCATCATGACAGTCTTGAGAAGGAGAGGTTCGGAGCAGGGATGTCCTTGTCTCCTTTCACAATTCTACTTGTGTTCTGAGTCTTGTATCCAGACTCATGTTCATGGACAAGTTTAGTGAAGAGTGAGAAGTTTCACGTGGGGTTGAACACGTTGTCCTGAATCCAGATTCATCTGACACCTGCCGCCTCTTCCATGTCACCTACATTGGACCCCAAGGAGGTCAAAGTGGCATACCTGAGGTGCACAGGTGGGGCAGTTGGTGCCATGTCTGCCCTGGCCCCAAAGATTGACCCCCTGGGTCTGTCTCTAGAAACGATTGATGGTACCATCACTAAGGCAACCGGTGAGTGGAAGCATCTGAAGGTTACAGTGAAACTGACCATTCAGAACAGACAGATCCAGGTTGAAGTGCTACCTTTTGCCTTTGCCCAGTTTATCAAAGCCCTCAGGGAAGCTCCGAGAGCCTGAAAGAGGCAGAGAAACATTAAGTACCGTGGAAATATCACTTTTGATGAGAGTGGCAACATTGTCCATCAGACTGCTCTTTAGCCGGAGAACTCTGGGCAGTCCCCAGTATCTGTTTAATGGTTCCAGTCTGGGCTGCGATGTTGCTGGCCGCCGCCCTCATGACGTCACAGGCGTCACCAGCAGTTGTGCACTGGAATGCCCAGCTAGTTAAGAACTGCAGAGGAAAAGATTTCAATAAATCATTATTGGACCACCAAAAATAAATGAATAAATGTATAGAAGGAGGAAGAGCCATGAGAGTTCTCTCTCTCTCTCTCTCTCTCTCTCACTCTGCACAGGTGAAAGGTAAGGACATGGGGAGAAAGCTAGCTGTCAGCCAGGGAAGAGAGACCTAACCAAAGATGGACTGGGTGGCACCTTGATCATTGGCTCCTGGCCTCCGGAGCTGGGAGAAATTGAATTTCGATTGTTGAAGACCCCAGCCTGTGTTATTGTGTCATGGCAGCCCTAGCAGACCAAACTAATACACTCTCCAACTCACACTTCACACCCTGAAACATTTCTACAGTGTTTCCCTGCTTAAGGCAATGTCTTTGGTATTCCCTTCACTTCCTGTGTTTGTTGTACCCCAAGGTATGGATCATTGGTAGTTGTCTAGAACTCCTCAAAGTGTGTTTCTTTTGGATCTGTCAGACCTCCACATCTCGCACAGCTCTGGTTGGTCCAGGCCACCGAGACCTAAAAATAGTTATTGATCCATGATCTTTCACAAGTTCCCACACAGTTCTGATACCAGTAATGATCTGGGCTACGTGGAATTCATTTTAGGGCCTAGAGATTCTTTTTATTTATTTGTTTTTAATTTTTAAAGATTTTATTTTTAAGAGATCTCTGCACCCAACGTCGGGCTCAAACTCACAACCGAAGGTGGAGAGTCACACGCTCTACTGATTGAGCCAGCCAGGTGGCCATAGAGATTCTTTTTATTTTTACTTTTATTTTTTTTTTAAGATTTTATTTATTTGTTTGACAGAGATAGAGACAGCCAGTGAGAGAGGGAACACAAGCAGGGGGAGTGGGAGAGGAAGAAGCAGGCTCCTAGTGGAGGAGCCTGATGTGGGGCTCGATCCCAGAATGCCGGGATCACGCCCTGAGCCGAAGGCAGATGCTTAACTGCTGTGCCACCCAGGCGTCCCCATAGAGATTCTTTTTAAAGTGCATACGATTTCTCTAGGTGGTTGCTGGGCCCTATGAAAGTTAACTAACAGTGGCCTTGGGGAGATGGCTTGATGTAGGGGAGAAGAGGTCCTTACTTGAGTGTCCTGTCCTGCTTTAGCTGTATGGTAAAGCAACCATCCAACTGGAAAATTCCATCAAAAAATTTATGTTGGGGGTGCCTGGGTAGCTCAGTCAGTTATGCGGTTGATGTGGTCTCAGCTCAGACCTTGATCTCAGGGCTATGAGTTCAAGCACCACATGGAGCCCGCTTTAACTATATATGTTGATAACCTTAATATCCATGGGAAAAACATATATGTACATAAAATTGGTTTGTTTAAGAAATTATTTGCAGCTGTGAAAGCTTTTGAGTGCAACTCAAAAGCTCAATGTATAAAACAGCTATACATGAAGCACCGTTAANTCTTGATCTCAGGGCTATAAGTTCAAGCCCCACATGGAGCCCGCTTTAACTATATATGTTGATAACCTTAATATCCATGGGAAAAACATATATGTACATAAAATTGGTTTGTTTAAGAAATTATTTGCAGCTGTGAAAGCTTTTGAGTGCAACTCAAAAGCTCAATGTATAAAACAGCTATACATGAAGCACCGTTAATTAAGGTATAGGTGGGCTACCTGGGCAACAGTGATCAGACACCCTAGAGATCACTCTGGGTCTTTGACAACCATTGCTTACTTAAGGTACTTGGCTCTTTATGAATTCCGATTCTTTGGGCAAGTGTTGAAGGATTCGTAGGCTGAGCATAATAGAAAGGGTACTAAATTGTTGCCAGGGCGTTGCTAAGAGATCTACAATATCGTTTAAAAAGCGGACAAGTTGTATCCAGCAAAAGAAAGGAGAGATGCTGAAGATACTTGGAATAGAAGGTTCGCAGATTTACCCACATCACAGCATACTTCAAGGAATAAGCAGTAAAGAGCATCGTTTTCTTCAACAACTTCGTTTTCCATCATCCCAGTTTGAGGTAGAATTTTTGGCCCCTTCCAACCAAAACCCTGATAAAGGAACAACATCAAATATTTTGGGTTTTAGATGTAGCCTCTCCTGGGAAGCGGGTAGGTAGAACTTGAGAGATGACCGACACCATCAGTGGAATGGGCCAGCTACAAGCCCTCTTACGCATGATGTTTAACGTCTTACGATGTGAGCACTCATGGTTGTGAGTTATGTAGTGTTCTCTGCTTCCTTCTCCCTACATTTTAAGCAGGAACTAGGACTCTTTTGCCATGCCTCATAGAATCTGCGTTTAGTCCTATTTGAAAGGGTTATGATTGGATTTATTCCTATCTAATCATATTAACNGGCATGGACTGGAAGAAAGTGGTTCACTTAGGCATTTAGAATCTCAATGGCAAAGTGAAAGTGATCATGTCTTCCCATACTTAATTTGAAAAGCACAATATGCCTTTCTTTCGCATCAGTCATTAAATCACATAATCACAGACACACACACACATACACTCTTTCCTCCCTATAGGTTTGTCCATCTCCGTAGATGTAGTGTTTGAACTCTAGTGTGTTCATTCACTGCAGAAAAAAAATTAACTCACAGGGAAATGTTATTTAAAAACAAACAAACGGGCGCCTGGGTGGCACAGCGGTTAAGCGTCTGCCGTCGGCTCAGGGCGTGATCCCGGCATTCTGGGATCGAGCCCCACATCAGGCTCCTCTGCTATGAGCCTGTTTCTTCCTCTCCCACTCCCCCTGCTTGTGTTCCCTCTCTCGCTGGCTGTCTCTGTCTCTGTCAAATAAATAAATAAAATCTTTAAAAAAAATAAAAACAAACAAACAAACGACATGGTTGGCATAAGTCCAGTTTGTTATTAATTAGAGATGTTTTGTTTGCTTTTTTTCTCCATTGAATACCTAAGTATATTTCCAAGAAGAGCCATAGAAGTTCAGTGAAATCTGGAGAAGACTTAATGATCTGACTAGCTGCTGTAGCCAGCGTATAACAGATTTCCCCTTTAAGTATTGTGAAATTAAATAAATTACCAAAGTCACAGTAAGGTTTTCTCCCCCAGCTCGAAAAGAATACTCACAAAGCTACTGTATCCCTAACAGCAGTAATCTGCTCTATCTCAGAGAAAACCGTGGAGGAGACAGGCAGTGTGGTATGGTGGGAAGTGCATCATACTTGGAGTGTAGAGATAGATAGGCCACTGCAAGCCTTTCTCCTAAGGGTCTTTGGTTTGGTCCCTTTATCTTTATTTATTTATTTTTTTTCTAAAGATTTTATTTATTTATTCGACAGAGAGAGAGACAGCCATCTAGAGAGGGAACACAGGCAGGGGGAGTGGGAGAGGAAGAAGCAGGCTCATAGTGGAGAAGCCCGATGTGGGGCTCGATCCCATAACGCCGGGATCACGCCCTGAGCCGAAGGCAGACGCTTAACCGCTGTGCCACCCAGGCGCCCCTGGTTCCTTTATCTTTAAGTGAAGTATTGGGTTAGAAGAGCTCTGTAGGTACTTAGAACTCTGAACTTCTAAGTTGTAAATGAAATGGAAAGTCTCTCAAGTATATGAACATGGAAGGTTCCAGTTGAAGGTGAAGCTGATGTGAGTCTACTCATTCGAATGGTATCCTGTTACTCCCTTTATTCATACCTAAGAACACCACCCCACATTGACAATACTGTAGGAGAAGAGTAGCATTGTTTGGAAATCAGTATCTTTTTTTTTAAAAAGATTTTATTTATTTATTTGAGAGAGAGCACGTGAGAGAGAGCAGGGGGAAGAGTATAGAGAGAGGGACAAGTGGACTCCATGGTGAGCTAGGAGCCCGATCCCACAACCCTGAGATCATGACCCGAGTCAAAATCAAGAGTCAGACACTCAACCGACTGAGCCACCCAGGCACCCCACTTTTTTTTTTTTTTACACTTTCCGATAGAATCTCCTCTGTGAATTTTGGAGACGATAACTTGGCTGTTTCAGAGAGCAGTTTCTCGTTAGCATTATTTGGAAACATTGCTTCACTGAAGGAGATGGGTATAATTGAGAGAAGCAGATGACATCCAAGAAGAGAGAAAGGTACGGGGAGTGTTGTATAGGCTTTCCCCAGAGTTAGGGAAAAAGGGAAAAACGTTGATGGTGTTAGCTTAAAGGCTCATGGTCCTAACCACTGTGAGTACTGGAAGGCTTTGCCACTATGTAGGCTCCCAACATTTTGCAGCAGTCAGTGGGAACAGTTAATGGCTGTTTATAGACTTGTGTTTCTAGAAGTGGGATTGCACTACTTTTAAGGACAAGGGAATGACCCTTTATTTCTTTGTGATCGGCTGGTGATCCTACATATATGTCACAGTTCGTATTTTCATCGAATCTTTCTGCCCCCCCCCCGCTAGGGAGTTACTAATTTCCCTGGGTTATAGATGAGAGCTGTGTTCAGCCGTTGTGTAGAAATTTTCTCGAATGTATGCAAGCTTGTGTTCGGCTAAGATGCTACCGAGGTGTGTCATTTCCCGATGTCTCCACGAGGAGCCATTACCTCCTGTCCATGCTGAAGTGTAGGCCAGGTTCTCATAGACACCCTGTCGTGGACTTGTCCATGATCTTACAACTATAAACGATAGAGCCAGGAGTCAAATCCAGGTTTCTGTGACTCAAGCTGTTGTTTTTCTTTATTCTGTCATCATACTTTTTCTTTTTTTAATGTTAGTCGTGATAGAGTTCTTCATTAGTTTTTGATGTAGTGTTCCATGATTCATTGTTTGTGTGTAACACCCAGTGCTCATTGCAACTCGTGTCGTCTTCAATACCCATCACCGGGCTGCCCCATCCCCCCACCCCCTTCCCCTCTGAAACCCTCAGATTGTTTCCTGGACTCCATAGTCTCTCATGGTTCATCATCATACTTTCTAACAAATCAGCAAAACTAGGAAAAGCTACCTTCCCATCTTGCTGTGGCTTGCCTATTAGTCTTTTCATATAGTCTCTTAGATCCCACGAACACAGTCTTATGGACTCCAACACAAGGGCAATTTGGCTCATTCTTGAGGGTAAGCAGAGCATCCTCTTGCCACTTAAAATTCTGTGTTCAGAGTCTCTTATATCTGGCACCATCACTAATTCACGCTGCTTGAGAACAGGGAAGTGGTAGGTATATGTTGGGCTCCGTACTGCGTGCGTTTTATATATTAACTCAATTTAACCCCTAACAACCAGCTCTCTGAGGTAGTGACTGTCATATACGTCATTTTACGTAAAAGGAAATGAAAATATAGAGGGGTCAAATGACTTGGCCACAAAACGAAATGAACTGGTCATCAGATTCATATGCTTCCCTTCATTGTCTTGGACTTTTGCAGTTAGGCAGGACCACGCATCAATTGTAGTCTGTGGGTTGTGAATGGAAGTGATGCCTATCATTTCCATACAGAAGCCCCTAAGAGCTAGTGTGCAACTCCTCAGCTCTCTGTACCCATAACTTGTTGACCTGGAAGGACGTAGCTACAAAACGGTAGAGCTTCCCTTAGCCTGGATCTCTGAGTGACCATGTGGAGTAGAACTCTGTTCCCTGCCCTGCAGGGATCTGTGTTGGTTTTGTAGCTTCAGTGAGAAATAAGTATACTTTGTGTTAAAACATTAAGGTGTGGGGGTTAGTTACTGTGGTGTTACCTATGCTACCTTGCCTAAGTCAGTGACAGATCTAAGATTTGAATCCAGAGCTGAGCACCTCAGAATCTGCACTTTTTTTTTTTTTTGCAATTTCAGAATAAACTCTCAGCTTCCTTGATCATCCAGGTAAGTCTGACAGCTTTCTTAAAAGGGCTCCTGCGAGATAAGAAGTATGGCAAATTTATCCCCGCCTAAGGAGTAACTGCTGATCTAAAATAACTGTTAAGGCTGGAGAGTTTCCATTGCATTATCCACCCCTTCCCATTATTTTTTTAAAGCATATAAAAAGGTGTTTAATATTCGTCATCAGAAAAACGCAAATTAAAATCACAATGAGATACCACTTCATACTCACCAGAAAGGCTGAAATTAAAGACTAACAATATCGTGTGTTGACAAGGATGTGAAGCAACTGGAATTCTTTTTTTTTTAATGTTTTTTTATTATATTATGTTAGTCACCATACAGTACATCCCCGGTTTCCGATGTAAAGTTCGATGCTTCATTAGTTGCGTATAACACCCAGTGCACCATGCAGTATGTGCCCTCCTTACTACCCATCACCAGTCTATCCCATTCCCCCACCTCCCTCCCCTCTGAAGCGACTGGAATTCTTATTTGTTGCTGATGGTCGTGAGAAATGGTAACATTACTTTGAAAGGCTATTTGGCATTTTCTTATAAAATTAAATGTATTTCATAGTCCCGAATTATGTCTCATGTCACAGTTATATAATTAACATAATTTATTATAAAACAATCTAAATATTAATTTTCTAGTATACCATAGTTTATTTATTTATTCATGTGTAGTTAGCCACTGTGTGTATAAACATCATTAGTTTGGGATGAAGCGCTCAGTGATTCATTAGTTACATATAACACCCAGTGCTCAGCACAGCTCGTGCCTTCCTCAGTACCCATCACCCTGTTACCCCCTCCCTCCACCCCTCCCACTATGTCTGTATCTTTGGGGTAAATACTTAGTGGTGCAACTGTTGGGTTATAGGATAGCTCTATTTTTTAACATCTTGAGGAACCTCTGTACTGTTTTCCAGAGTGGCTGCACCAGTTTGCATTCCCATCAACAGTGTGAGAGGGTTCCCCTTTCCCCACATCCTCGCCAACATTTGTTGTTTCCCGTTTTGTTAATTATTGCCATTCTAACTGGTGTAAGGTGGTGCCCTTCCCCATTATTATAGGACAAAGGATCTGATTACCTGTCAGCATATTTTCACATTTTAGGTTAAAAATTATATTTTCTTGTCACAGTTACTTGGGTTTTATACTGCAGATACATTTGGACTCCTTTACATTTTTATGTAATTTGAAACACTGGCTGCATTGTGGGAAAGATCACCCTTAACAGCTTTTGGTACCCCCTACAGACGCTTTTTGCTATGGCTCTTCCCACAGGGTCTGAATCAATACATTAATTAATTATTGGAGCAGGTATTGCTTCTCAAAGAGGAACACTTATGTATGGTAGTTAGAAGGCATCTTGGTACATTTCTAAGCTGTGTCTGTACATTGTTCTGGCTCTGTTGGTTGTTCATGATTCTAATACTAACTCATAAGGAGGAAGAATTACTCCAAGTGAAACTAAGATGTTCATTTGCATAATTTTCCCGCTCTGTGTCACTCATTCAGTTACATGTTGGTTTAATCACAGAATTGTTTGGCTACTTTCAGGAAGTATTTGAGGACTGTCTTTACGATGTATAACTCAATTTTATTTGGAGGAAATTCAGTTATACTGACCATTAAAACGGTATCATCCAAAATGGAAGTTTACATAGTTGCGTGACAGAACAATCTTGTTGCATTCCTCACTGGTGAATTGATAATTTGCTGGCCAGCCAGTTGAAGTGTCATCAATGGCCCTGTTTGGGGATAGTTGTAAAATACAAGACCTGGTTTTTTTCCCCCATGGAGGATATTCAATTTAACGGAAGTTTTCGAATTCACTAATAATGGTTTAGGCTTCTGATATCTCCTGTGCTGTTCCTGGAGTGGAAAGGTGATGGCTGTTTTAAAGACGGCAATTTTGTTTGATTGTGGAAACAGCTGTCATTTTGCTTTCCAAGGCGGACAGGATTTTTGGATAGTCTGTCCTCTCCCCTGTACCTTTTTTGTAGGTCACCATCTCCTGTTGGAGATCCCCATGATAATGTAGATCACCGTAAAAGTGCAACCAAAAGGCATTTTTCTCAAGGCCCAGCTACCTACTCACTAAAAGAATAGAAAGCCTTTTTTAATTTGCGTCTCTTTATCTCCTCACTGCGTTATCTGCATGGTTTTAAGGAAATAGAATTAGGCATATTGATTCCCGTGATTAGCTTGCTTTCTCATAGCCAGGGTTCTTACACACCATTTCTGACTCCTTTAAGGCATGATGAAAGAGTAAGTTCAAATACAGATTGAAAACCTGTTTCTTTTTGTGAGGGTATGTTTCTGAACCTACAAGTTTTAGTCAAAGTCGGGTATGTTTCTGAAC
>NC_048238.1:82276441-82285601 GCF_002007445.2 Ailuropoda melanoleuca | reverse complement strand
AGGGGAGAAGAGGTCCTTACTTGAGTGTCCTGTCCTGCTTTAGCTGTATGGTAAAGCAACCATCCAACTGGAAAATTCCATCAAAAAATTTATGTTGGGGGTGCCTGGGTAGCTCAGTCAGTTATGCGGTTGATGTGGTCTCAGCTCAGACCTTGATCTCAGGGCTATGAGTTCAAGCACCACATGGAGCCCGCTTTAACTATATATGTTGATAACCTTAATATCCATGGGAAAAACATATATGTACATAAAATTGGTTTGTTTAAGAAATTATTTTCAGCTGTGAAAGCTTTTGAGTGCAACTCAAAAGCTCAATGTATAAAACAGCTATACATGAAGCACCGTTAATTAAGGTATAGGTGGGCTACCTGGGCAACAGTGATCAGACACCCTAGAGATCACTCTGGGTCTTTGACAACCATTGCTTACTTAAGGTACTTGGCTCTTTATGAATTCCGATTCTTTGGGCAAGTGTTGAAGGATTCGTAGGCTGAGCATAATAGAAAGGGTACTAAATTGTTGCCAGGGCGTTGCTAAGAGATCTACAATATCGTTTAAAAAGCGGACAAGTTGTATCCAGCAAAAGAAAGGAGAGATGCTGAAGATACTTGGAATAGAAGGTTCGCAGATTTACCCACATCACAGCATACTTCAAGGAATAAGCAGTAAAGAGCATCGTTTTCTTCAACAACTTCGTTTTCCATCATCCCACTTTGAGGTAGAATTTTTGGCCCCTTCCAACCAAAACCCTGATAAAGGAACAACATCAAATATTTGGGGTTTTAGATGTAGCCTCTCCTGGGAAGCGGGTAGGTAGAACTTGAGAGATGACCGACACCATCAGTGGAATGGGCCAGCTACAAGCCCTCTTACGCATGATGTTTAACGTCTTACGATGTGAGCACTCATGGTTGTGAGTTATGTAGTGTTCTCTGCTTCCTTCTCCCTACATTTTAAGCAGGAACTAGGACTCTTTTGCCATGCCTCATAGAATCTGCGTTTAGTCCTATTTGAAAGGGTTATGATTGGATTTATTCCTATCTAATCATATTAACTTTCTGGCCAATTCAGTTTTCCTGGCTTGGTTTAAAGAGGTGGACGGTAAATGAACTTAAAATACAACTTGTCTTGACATCAGAACCCTCAATCACAGAGACAGTGCTGGCCTTTTTTTGGGCAAAGCGTGAGGGACTGACTCATGTAAGGTATTTGAGCGTAGACCATATTGTCTCTTCATTTTCCTGTTCCATCTTGGATTGGGCTCCCAGTCCTGGCGTTGGGATGAACACAAGAGAAATTATAAAAACATTCCCACCAATTAGAATGTTTCCACTTGTTTGAACAGATGTATTGGCTCTCAAATGGCTTTTCTGTCGTCCAAAGTCTTCTAGGAAATGCAGATGCCTCCAGGATAGAACTAGCAGAATTCATTACCCGTTGATATTTCCCAGTGGAAATTGGGAACAGAATTGGTAGGGGGGTGGAAAAGTGGATCCCTGATGGGCGGAGGGGACGAGAGAGCTCTGTTTCCATCCGCCTTGTTGGAAAGCATGGGATTAGGAATGGAAGTGAATTCCTGTGTTGCTGGTTCAAATCAGAGCGTACAAGTTTACCTTGTGCTGAATCCCTTTGCCAAATTATTGAGCTACTGTTTGGAAACTCATTTTTTTTTTCAACGCCAAAAGATTTAGTGACTGGTTTGAAGAACTTCTGAAAACAAGGAAAAGACCATCTATTTCCTATTATCCTCGACGATCCCACTGTGTGCTCTACATTTCTTATTGTCCACTGAATTTTCACGACATCTCTGGTAGATAATTATTATTTTCCTTAGTTTATGCATGTAAAGTGTCGTGCTCATTTATTCGATCAGTTTAGCTGCAATCTTGTCAATTTGAAAAAGTCTAACTTGCCGTTAGTATTTTGTATATAAAATTTTTATGTAAATGATGTAAATATAGTTGACACTATGTAATGTAAATGGAAATAGCTTTGGAAGTTAGTCCTGGTATTCACTGCTTTAAAGAGGGATACATTTCAGTTTTTTTTTTTGTTTTGTTTTTTTTTTTGTTTTTTTTTTTTTGTTTTTAAAGATTTTATTTATTTATTTGACAGAGATAGAGAGACAGCCAGCGAGAGAGGGAACACAAGCAGGGGGAGAGGAAGAAGCAGGCTCACAGCAGAGGAGCCTGATGTGGGGCTCGATCCCATATCGCTGAGATCACGCCCTGAGCCGAAGGCAGACGCTTAACCGCTGTGCCACCCAGGCGCCCCACATTTCAGTTTTTAACCACAGCAATCTTGGGTGGCTTTTGGGCCTTTGATTCCTCTATTCCTCTACACCTGGCATGGACTGGAAGAAAGTGGTTCACTTAGGCATTTAGAATCTCAATGGCAAAGTGAAAGTGATCATGTCTTCCCATACTTAATTTGAAAAGCACAATATGCCTTTCTTTCGCATCAGTCATTAAATCACATAATCACAGATACACACACACATACACTCTTTCCTCCCTATAGGTTTGTCCATCTCCGTAGATGTAGTGTTTGAACTCTAGTGTGTTCATTCACTGCAGAAAAAAAATTAACTCACAGGGAAATGTTATTTAAAAACAAACAAACGGGCGCCTGGGTGGCACAGCGGTTAAGCGTCTGCCGTCGGCTCAGGGCGTGATCCCGGCATTCTGGGATCGAGCCCCACATCAGGCTCCTCTGCTATGAGCCTGTTTCTTCCTCTCCCACTCCCCCTGCTTGTGTTCCCTCTCTCGCTGGCTGTCTCTGTCTCTGTCAAATAAATAAATAAAATCTTTAAAAAAAATAAAAACAAACAAACGACATGGTTGGCATAAGTCCAGTTTGTTATTAATTAGAGATGTTTTGTTTGCTTTTTCTCCATTGAATACCTAAGTATATTTCCAAGAAGAGCCATAGAAGTTCAGTGAAATCTGGAGAAGACTTAATGATCTGACTAGCTGCTGTANAAACGACATGGTTGGCATAAGTCCAGTTTGTTATTAATTAGAGATGTTTTGTTTGCTTTTTTTCTCCATTGAATACCTAAGTATATTTCCAAGAAGAGCCATAGAAGTTCAGTGAAATCTGGAGAAGACTTAATGATCTGACTAGCTGCTGTAGCCAGCGTATAACAGATTTCCCCTTTAAGTATTGTGAAATTAAATAAATTACCAAAGTCACAGTAAGATTTTCTCCCCCAGCTCGAAAAGAATACTCACAAAGCTACTGTATCCCTAACAGCAGTAATCTGCTCTATCTCAGAGAAAACTGTGGAGGAGACAGGCAGTGTGGTATGGTGGGAAGTGCATCATACTTGGAGTGTAGAGATAGATAGGCCACTGCAAGCCTTTCTCCTAAGGGTCTTTGGTTTGGTCCCTTTATCTTTATTTATTTATTTTTTTTCTAAAGATTTTATTTATTTATTCGACAGAGAGAGAGACAGCCAGCTAGAGAGGGAACACAGGCAGGGGGAGTGGGAGAGGAAGAAGCAGGCTCATAGTGGAGAAGCCCGATGTGGGGCTCGATCCCATAATGCCGGGATCACGCCCTGAGCCGAAGGCAGACGCTTAACCGCTGTGCCACCCAGGCGCCCCTGGTTCCTTTATCTTTAAGTGAAGTATTGGGTTAGAAGAGCTCTGTAGGTACTTAGAACTCTGAACTTCTAAGTTGTAAATGAAATGGAAAGTCTCTCAAGTATATGAACATGGAAGGTTCCAGTTGAAGGTGAAGCTGATGTGAGTCTACTCATTCGAATGGTATCCTGTTACTCCCTTTATTCATACCTAAGAACACCACCCCACATTGACAATACTGTAGGAGAAGAGTAGCATTGTTTGGAAATCAGTATCTTTTTTTTTTTAAAGATTTTATTTATTTATTTGAGAGAGAGCACGTGAGAGAGAGCAGGGGGAAGAGTATAGAGAGAGGGACAAGTGGACTCCATGGTGAGCTAGGAGCCCGATCCCACAACCCTGAGATCATGACCCGAGTCAAAATCAAGAGTCAGACACTCAACCGACTGAGCCACCCAGGCACCCCACTTTTTTTTTTTTTTTACACTTTCCGATAGAATCTCCTCTGTGAATTTTGGAGACGATAACTTGGCTGTTTCAGAGAGCAGTTTCTCGTTAGCATTATTTGGAAACATTGCTTCACTGAAGGAGATGGGTATAATTGAGAGAAGCAGATGACATCCAAGAAGAGAGAAAGGTACGGGGAGTGTTGTATAGGCTTTCCCCAGAGTTAGGGAAAAAGGGAAAAACGTTGATGGTGTTAGCTTAAAGGCTCATGGTCCTAACCACTGTGAGTACTGGAAGGCTTTGCCACTATGTAGGCTCCCAACATTTTGCAGCAGTCAGTGAGAACAGTTAATGGCTGTTTATAGACTTGTGTTTCTAGAAGTGGGATTGCACTACTTTTAAGGACAAGGGAATGACCCTTTATTTCTTTGTGATCGGCTGGTGATCCTACATATATGTCACAGTTCGTATTTTCATCGAATCTTTCTGCCCCCCCCCCGCTAGGGAGTTACTAATTTCCCTGGGTTATAGATGAGAGCTGTGTTCAGCCGTTGTGTAGAAATTTTCTCGAATGTATGCAAGCTTGTGTTCGGCTAAGATGCTACCGAGGTGTGTCATTTCCCGATGTCTCCACGAGGAGCCATTACCTCCTGTCCATGCTGAAGTGTAGGCCAGGTTCTCATAGACACCCTGTCGTGGACTTGTCCATGATCTTACAACTATAAACGATAGAGCCAGGAGTCAAATCCAGGTTTCTGTGACTCAAGCTGTTGTTTTTCTTTATTCTGTCATCATACTTTTTCTTTTTTTTAATGTTAGTCGTGATAGAGTTCTTCATTAGTTTTTGATGTAGTGTTCCATGATTCATTGTTTGTGTGTAACACCCAGTGCTCATTGCAACTCGTGTCGTCTTCAATACCCATCACCGGGCTGCCCCATCCCCCCACCCCCTTCCCCTCTGAAACCCTCAGATTGTTTCCTGGACTCCATAGTCTCTCATGGTTCATCATCATACTTTCTAACAAATCAGCAAAACTAGGAAAAGCTACCTTCCTATCTTGCTGTGGCTTGCCTATTAGTCTTTTCATATAGTCTCTTAGATCCCACGAACACAGTCTTATGGACTCCAACACAAGGGCAATTTGGCTCATTCTTGAGGGTAAGCAGAGCATCCTCTTGCCACTTAAAATTCTGTGTTCAGAGTCTCTTATATCTGGCACCATCACTAATTCACGCTGCTTGAGAACAGGGAAGTGGTAGGTATATGTTGGGCTCCGTACTGCGTGCGTTTTATATATTAACTCAATTTAACCCCTAACAACCAGCTCTCTGAGGTAGTGACTGTCATATACGTCATTTTACGTAAAAGGAAATGAAAATATAGAGGGGTCAAATGACTTGGCCACAAAACGAAATGAACTGGTCATCAGATTCATATGCTTCCCTTCATTGTCTTGGACTTTTGCAGTTAGGCAGGACCACGCATCAATTGTAGTCTGTGGGTTGTGAATGGAAGTGATGCCTATCATTTCCATACAGAAGCCCCTAAGAGCTAGTGTGCAACTCCTCAGCTCTCTGTACCCATAACTTGTTGACCTGGAAGGACGTAGCTACAAAACGGTAGAGCTTCCCTTAGCCTGGATCTCTGAGTGACCATGTGGAGTAGAACTCTGTTCCCTGCCCTGCAGGGATCTGTGTTGGTTTTGTAGCTTCAGTGAGAAATAAGTATACTTTGTGTTAAAACATTAAGGTGTGGGGGTTAGTTACTGTGGTGTTACCTATGCTACCTTGCCTAAGTCAGTGACAGATCTAAGATTTGAATCCAGAGCTGAGCACCTCAGAATCTGCACTTTTTTTTTTTTTTGCAATTTCAGAATAAACTCTCAGCTTCCTTGATCATCCAGGTAAGTCTGACAGCTTTCTTAAAAGGGCTCCTGCGAGATAAGAAGTATGGCAAATTTATCCCCGCCTAAGGAGTAACTGCTGATCTAAAATAACTGTTAAGGCTGGAGAGTTTCCATTGCATTATCCACCCCTTCCCATTATTTTTTTAAAGCATATAAAAAGGTGTTTAATATTCGTCATCAGAAAAACGCAAATTAAAATCACAATGAGATACCACTTCATACTCACCAGAAAGGCTGAAATTAAAGACTAACAATATCGTGTGTTGACAAGGATGTGAAGCAACTGGAATTCTTTTTTTTTTAATGTTTTTTTATTATATTATGTTAGTCACCATACAGTACATCCCCGGTTTCCGATGTAAAGTTCGATGCTTCATTAGTTGCGTATAACACCCAGTGCACCATGCAGTATGTGCCCTCCTTACTACCCATCACCAGTCTATCCCATTCCCCCACCTCCCTCCCCTCTGAAGCGACTGGAATTCTTATTTGTTGCTGATGGTCGTGAGAAATGGTAACATTACTTTGAAAGGCTATTTGGCATTTTCTTATAAAATTAAATGTATTTCATAGTCCCGAATTATGTCTCATGTCACAGTTATATAATTAACATAATTTATTATAAAACAATCTAAATATTAATTTTCTAGTATACCATAGTTTATTTATTTATTCATGTGTAGTTAGCCACTGTGTGTATAAACATCATTAGTTTGGGATGAAGCGCTCAGTGATTCATTAGTTACATATAACACCCAGTGCTCAGCACAGCTCGTGCCTTCCTCAGTACCCATCACCCTGTTACCCCCTCCCTCCACCCCTCCCCCCTCTGAAACCCACAGTTTGTTTCCTACCATCCATAGTCTCTCATGGTTCATCTCCATCTCTGATTTCTCCCCCTTCAGATTTCCCTCCCTTCCCCTGTGGTCCTCCGTGCTATTGCTTACGTTCCTCAGATGAATGAAACCATGTGACAATTGTCTTTCTCTGCTTGACTTACTTCACTTAGCATAATCCCCTCCAGTTCCCTCCATGTTGGTGCAAATGGTGGATATCATCCTTTCTGATGGCTCAGTAATATTCCATTGTATATATGGACCACATCTTCTTTATCCATGCATCTGCTGATGGATATCTCAGCTCCTCCCACTGTTTGGCTGTTGTGGACATTGCTGCTATGAACACTGGGGTGCCTGTGCCCCTTCTTTTCACTATGTCTGTATCTTTGGGGTAAATACTTAGTGGTGCAACTGTTGGGTTATAGGATAGCTCTATTTTTTAACATCTTGAGGAACCTCTGTACTGTTTTCCAGAGTGGCTGCACCAGTTTGCATTCCCATCAACAGTGTGAGAGGGTTCCCCTTTCCCCACATCCTCGCCAACATTTGTTGTTTCCCGTTTTGTTAATTATTGCCATTCTAACTGGTGTAAGGTGGTGCCCTTCCCCATTATTATAGGACAAAGGATCTGATTACCTGTCAGCATATTTTCACATTTTAGGTTAAAAATTATATTTTCTTGTCACAGTTACTTGGGTTTTATACTGCAGATACATTTGGACTCCTTTACATTTTTATGTAATTTGAAACACTGGCTGCATTGTGGGAAAGATCACCCTTAACAGCTTTTGGTACCCCCTACAGACGCTTTTTGCTATGGCTCTTCCCACAGGGTCTGAATCAATACATTAATTAATTATTGGAGCAGGTATTGCTTCTCAAAGAGGAACACTTATGTATGGTAGTTAGAAGGCATCTTGGTACATTTCTAAGCTGTGTCTGTACATTGTTCTGGCTCTGTTGGTTGTTCATGATTCTAATACTAACTCATAAGGAGGAAGAATTACTCCAAGTGAAACTAAGATGTTCATTTGCATAATTTTCCCGCTCTGTGTCACTCATTCAGTTACATGTTGGTTTAATCACAGAATTGTTTGGCTACTTTCAGGAAGTATTTGAGGACTGTCTTTACGATGTATAACTCAATTTTATTTGGAGGAAATTCAGTTATACTGACCATTAAAACGGTATCATCCAAAATGGAAGTTTACATAGTTGCGTGACAGAACAATCTTGTTGCATTCCTCACTGGTGAATTGATAATTTGCTGGCCAGCCAGTTGAAGTGTCATCAATGGCCCTGTTTGGGGATAGTTGTAAAATACAAGACCTGGTTTTTTTCCCCCATGGAGGATATTCAATTTAACGGAAGTTTTCGAATTCACTAATAATGGTTTAGGCTTCTGATATCTCCTGTGCTGTTCCTGGAGTGGAAAGGTGATGGCTGTTTTAAAGACGGCAATTTTGTTTGATTGTGGAAACAGCTGTCATTTTGCTTTCCAAGGCGGACAGGATTTTTGGATAGTCTGTCCTCTCCCCTGTACCTTTTTTGTAGGTCACCATCTCCTGTTGGAGATCCCCATGATAATGTAGATCACCGTAAAAGTGCAACCAAAAGGCATTTTTCTCAAGGCCCAGCTACCTACTCACTAAAAGAATAGAAAGCCTTTTTTAATTTGCGTCTCTTTATCTCCTCACTGCGTTATCTGCATGGTTTTAAGGAAATAGAATTAGGCATATTGATTCCCGTGATTAGCTTGCTTTCTCATAGCCAGGGTTCTTACACACCATTTCTGACTCCTTTAAGGCATGATGAAAGAGTAAGTTCAAATACAGATTGAAAACCTGTTTCTTTTTGTGAGGGTATGTTTCTGAACCTACAAGTTTTAGTCAAAGTCAAGTTAGCTGACCAAATCAATGAAAACGAGAATCAGTATTGGAACTATTCTTTAATCGTGCTCAGTCACNAGTATTGGAACTATTCTTTAATCGTGCTCAGTCACTCACCAGCTACATGATTGGGGAAAGTCTTTGTCTTATTTTTCTCATTTTTGAAACACAAGTGGGTTGGAGGAGGAGCTCTCCAGGAGCACTCATAGCTCTGAAATGCAGAGACTCAGAAATACTAGGAGATAATCATGTGTTATACTGTAACTGTGTACACAGATGGGAAGATTTGTTATATTCAGGTTCTTTTTTTGAATGAATAAAATCTTTATTTATTTACTTATTTATTTTTTATAATAATATTTTTTTATTACATTATGTTAGTCACCATACAGTACATCCCTGGTTTTTGATGTAAAGTTCGATGATTCATTAGTTGCGTGTAACACCCAGTGCACCATGCAATACGTGCCCGCCTTACTACCCATCACCAG
>NC_048238.1:82248651-82276010 GCF_002007445.2 Ailuropoda melanoleuca | reverse complement strand
TTTGCAAATATATTCTCCCATTCCGTGGGCTGCCTCTTAGTTTTTTTGACTGTTTCCTTGTTTTTAAACTGAATTTGTTAATTGGAAACTGTTTAGGAATTGTTATTTAAATTCACTCTTCTGTGTCTCAGGTTCTTTTGTGTGTGTTGTCCTTGTCTTTGTTAAAGCTTTCCCAGAGACAACTTTTCTTTCTCTTACAATTATCTAATCAATGATGTCATTATAAAGCCAGATTTATGGCAGGAAGTGCACAGATTTTTTATAAAGGAAGAAAACAGGAAAGGAAGGAAAAGTTGAATATGACCATGGTTGAAATAGGCACTATTAATAGTTTCGATTTCCACTGGGTCTGCTGTAGGTGAATTTCCTAGCTCAGTATTTCTGTTAACCCACATCCTCACAGTGTTCAGTGCAAGAAGTAGAACAAAAAGAAAGGAAAAGGTGAATGAAGCATAGGGACATGTGTAAAAATAACAGGTAGGAGTTGGAAATAAACAAAAGGAGTTGGAAGGTATTTTCTGACCTCTTGTGGGAAGCCTGTCCTTGCTCACCTCTTCAGCCACTGGCCAAGTATTACGCTATACAGTCAATGGCATTATATTTTCGCTCTCCCTAAGGAGTCTTGAATTTTAATCTGACAGGGAACAACTCAAATGAGTTGTGTCTCTCTGCTTTCTTAATAGAATTTAAAAAATAATAAAAACTGGACATATTTTTAAAAAATTTTTAAAAAAGACTTGAAAACAATTTTATTTGTTAGAGAGTGCAAGTGGCTGGGGGAAGGGGCAGAAGGAGAGGGAGAAGGTGAGCATGGAGTCCTATGTGGGGCTCGATTCCAGGACTCTAAGATCATGACCTGAGCTGAAGGCAGCCACTTAACCAACTGAGCCACCCAGGTGCCCCTAAAGACTATATTTTATTAAAGTAATTTCTTTACCCAGCGTGAAGCTCGAAGTCCCAACCATGAGGTTAAGACTCACACACTCCACCAAGTGAGCCAGCCAGGCGCCCCAAAACTTGACACCTTATATGACAACTTTTCAGAACTCTCAGAATTTTTCATACATAGACATACTATCACCTATAGTTTAGTAAACAATATCATGGTTCACTGATTGGGGCTTCTCATGACTCTTAGTTCCTATTGGGAAAATAGGGATGTATTTTCTGGCTAAGAAGTCATCCATCAGTCTTTTAGTCACCATCATTGTTCTTTCTAAATCTTTAATCCAGTTTTGATTTATTAATAAAGCTCAAAACTGCCAGAGCATCCCAGTATCTCTTGTTTTATGTCAGTAATTTTCCAAGGTGTTTGTTATTGAAACAGTTTAGGGGAATAATGTGATTTATAACACATAGTAAAAAATTGACCTTTTGAAATTCTTACTTAGATATGACCTTAAAAACTCAGTAGGTAACTAATTTCTTTATCCAGCATGTAATTGATTATCCATTTTGTGCCAGGAACTATGTTAATTGCATCTCCCTCATAACTGTTAATGCAGCTTTATGCTAAAAGATTGCCACATCCCATGGTAGTGTTTATACATGGGGTTCAAATGGGCAGCCCGATTCCCCTCCAAGAGGCCAATGGATGGCATTTTAGAAAGACAGGAACCAGGAGGGAAGACGGGAAGATTGAAGAAGACTGGAAACTTAGGTCGAAATAGTACTAGAGATCATAAATTTTGTCGACTTTAATTAGGTGGGTGTTGTGAAAAATCCAGAACTCAGAATCAGGATGTATTGGTACTTAAACTCATAAGGAGATTGCGCAGAAGCCCAAACCAGCTAGTGTAAAGTGTAGTCCTAATGCTGGGCTGACGGGAGGAAAGGAAGTGCTACTAGAAAGAGACTCGGTTAGTATGGATTTTATGACTGGATGTGGCAACAGGTTACACCTAAACTAGGGACCCAGGAAAAAAGGCATGAAGCCAGTCAGACCCTGACCTTTATTTATATAGTTGGTATTTTTTAATATTTTTAATTTTTTAAAAAGATTTTATTTATTTGAGAGAGCATGAGAAGGGGGTACAGCGGGAGAGAGAGGAGAGGGAGAAGCAGATTCCCCACTGAGCCGGGAGCCCACCGCAGGGCAGACCTCGATCCCAGGACCCCAGGATCTCGACCTGAGCCGAAGGCAGCCGCTTAAGCAACTGAGCCACCCAGGCGCCCCAACATAGTTGGTATTTTTAGATCACAGATTTTCATTGCTGATAAGGGCCCTTTGGTTTGTCTATTGCGCTGACTGTCCAAAGGCTTTTCACATTGATGTCCTCATTGGTGATTTATGATAATCATAGGATATGCAGAGTAACTTATTTTATTTCAATTCATAGATGAAGAAATGGATGCAGATGTGAGGTGACCTAGAGAATACCCCTAGGAGGTGGTATATTTTTCATTTATCAAGTGCTAGGCAGTTGGTATTTGTCCAATTTCTCAATTCTCGTTATAGTCTTATGAAGTAGATAGGTATTACCTTTGTCTTATTAAGTGAGGAAATATGAGTATAGGGAGTAGCTGTAACTTATCCAAGATTACCTGGTAAGTGACGCAATTGTCTGTTGAGCGCAGTCTGTCCAGCTCTCAACTTCTAGACTGTGTTCCTTCCTGTTTACTACCATTTTCCCATGAACACTCTGCTTCCACGATTATTTTGTATTTCAATTCGTTAAAATTTCTAGCATTGTGGGGGCCCCGCTGGCTCAGTGAGAAGACCATGTGACTCTCGATCTCAGCTTTGTGAGTTTGAGCCCCACGTTGGGTGTGGAGATTCCGAATAAAATAAATAAATCTTAAAAATATTTTTTTCTAGCATCGCAAACCCCTTTAACTTTAGTAGTAGCTGAGCTCCTATGAGCTCGGCTAGTGGTTATCAACTCACAGATAGTATTCGACCATCCTGGTCTCCAAGTGGGGAGGCAGGGGTTCCAACATTGCCTTCCCTACAACATTACAGGTCTCTTAAATCCTCACAGTCTGTATATTTTGCCTTTGAGATGGTTTTCAGAAGATGCACATGGGACCAGGACTTTCTTAGGAGGAGGCCGAGTAGAAGAATATGTGATGGCTTGAGCTTTTTTTATAGCGTGCCTGGGGAACTGAAATCCAGTGAATAGCAGGTCGATCTTTTGTGGTTTGAAGATGTTATGAGGAAATATAATAGACCTTGAATAAAGGGAGTGGAAAAAAACAACAAAGTTGCCCCATGTCACAGTTTTGCCTGGGGATAGCCCTTCACGGGAACCATTTGGTTTTCAGTGTTTCTTGTGGGCTATAGGAAGAGATGAAAGAAACAAGAGTTGATGACATTGACGTGACTCACTAAACATATGGCACTAAATAATGAGACCTTTTATCTTGGAGGAGAATCTAAAGGGCATGGGGAGAAACCCACATATAACTCACTTAAAAAAAGTAAAGCTGTATCATTTCCTTTTGGAGGCCATAATCTTTTGGTCTTTTTCAGATGTTGTGCCAAGAAATAAAAGCTAAGGGGTTGGTAGAAATCGCATCAATTCATTAGTAAGCCTCTTGGTATAAGCATTTGACATTAGCCTTCTGTTTCTTTTGCTGCTAGGGGGCCAACAGCATTGGAAAACCTTAAATAATCTTTTTAAATTAAATAAATAACCCCCCCTCTGTTCCAATGTCACTGCTTCTCTGGAAATGACCTCATCTGTCAGCTAAAATATTATTGAGAAAAGGAGTACGTCATTACGTGGTGGAAGATGGTGGGGGGAGTAAAAGCGAGAGTGGGTGGTTTTAAAAGCTGTTGAGAGCTTTCTCAGCATGAGTTCTGTTTATTATGAGGCTTTCCCATGGACCCTTAGGCCCTTCCTAAGTAAACTAAGAGGTTCATCAAAGTCATCTGAGCACGTTCATTTATTCAGCTCTTACACTGGTGGTGGTTTTCTGTGGGCTTCCAAGTTTACATGGATCGGGAAGCCCTGGTCTAGGGCACGCATAGTGATACATGGGCCAAGCCGAGGTGGTGTTTTGTTGGTGGGCTCTGGGGGGTGTTGTAGAGAAGCCTGTGCCACAATATGTATTAAGGGCAAATGTGTGTCGTCCTGCTCAGCTAGGACGCTAAGGAGGATGGGAGCCCTGGAAGCCAAAAACAATGACCGGGAGTTGTGAGTAAATCAATGCCATGGGAATTGGCCTTGGGCCCTGGGTTTATGTGGGGTTGGGGTGACCCAGTGGCTGTCTGAGAAGAAGGAAACAGTGCCTGAGGATTGGTGGCCAGCTCCTGGGATCGCAATTAGACCCACTGAGAACTTGCTCTGAGTCCTGCCTTGCATCACAATCTAAGCAACAGCCCTCTGTGTGAGAGACCTGTGAAGACCATTTCTCATTGGCGAGCCAGTCATCTTTGTGTCCTGCGGGGTGTTACAATGTCTCCTTTTTCGTGATGTCTTAGGCTTTCTTCTGATGAGGTATTTACACTAAAAGTAGATGAGAATGTTTCCATATTACCTACCCTAGGTTCTCTCTCTAGCTTTTGAGTCAGCCATTTTGAAATGGAGGAGAAGCACTGGTCTCTGAAATTCTGCAAGTCCCCTATGAGTCCTTAGAAACAGAAGTCACATTTGCAATCTACCAGTCCCTGAGTGTAGTGACCATATTAACAAAATAACAGAAACCGTATATGTGGTGTTTATTTCTGGGCTCTTTTTCCTGCTCCGTTGGTCTATGTGTCTGTTTTTTTGTTTTTGTTTTTGTTTTTGTTTTTAAAGATTTTTTATTTATTTATTTGACAGAGATAGAGACAGCCAGCGAGAGAGGGAACACAAGCAGGGGGAGTGGGAGAGGAAGAAGCAGGCTCATAGCGGAAGAGCCTGACGTGGGGCTCGATCCCATAACACCGGTCATGCCCTGAGCCGAAGGCAGACGCTTAACCGCTGTGCCACCCAGGCGCCCCTGTTTTTGTTTTTTTACTAGTACCATACTGTTTCGATTACTTTAGCTTTGTAATATAGCCCATAACCAGGAGGTGTGATGTCTTCAGCTTTTTTTCTTTTGCAGGTTTGCTTTGGCTCTTCGAGGTCCTGATTTCTTTTGAATTTTTAGGATTGTTTTTTTTCTATTTCTATGAAAAATGCCATTGGCATTTTGCTAAGGGTCACATTGAATCTCTAGATGGCATTTCAGCTGTATTAATTCTTCCAATCTGTGGGAACAAGAGATAGCTTTACATTTATTTGTGTCTTCTTCAATGTCTTTCATTAAAGCCTCACATTTTTCCATGTAGAGCTCATTCACCTCCTTGTTGAAATGTATTCCTAGTAATTTTACTGTTTTTGATGCTATTGGCAATGGGATTGTTTTCTTCCTGTTAGTTCACTGTTAGCGTATAGGAATACAACCGATTTTTATATGTTGGTTTTTGCGTCCTGCAACTTTACTGACTTCACTTGCATCATAACAATTTTTAGGGGAGTTTTTAGGGTTTTCTGTATATAAGATCATGTCATCTGCAAAACACAATTTTACTTTTCCCTTTCTGTTTGGATGGCTTGTGTTCCTTTTAGTTGCCTCGGTGCTCCAGCTCTGATTTCTAGTAGTGTGTCCAGCATTATGTTGACTGAAAGTGATGAGAGTCGGCATCCTTGTTCCGATCTTAGAGGAAATGTTTTCAGCCTTTCACCATTCAATATGATGGTAGCTTTGAGTTTGTCCCATGTGGCCTTTATTATGCTGAGGTATGTTCATTCTATACCAAAATATTGGGGGTTTATATTATGAAAAGATGTTGAATTCTGTCTGATGCTTTTATTGCATCTATTGAGACAATTGTAGGATTTGGTGTTTCATTTATTGATGGGTATCACATTTACAGATTTTGTGTATGGAGTTGTCTTTGCATCCCAGGTATAAATCCCACTTGATCGTGGTGTGTGATCCCTCCCCCCCCTTTTAAAAGATGTATTTATTTTAGAGAGAGCATGAATGGGAGGGACGAGGGGAGAAGGAGAGAGAATCCCAAGCGGACTCCACGCTGAGGCAGAGCCCCCCTGGGGCTTCATCTCAGGACCCTGAGATCACAACCTGAGCCAAAACCGAGTTGGACTTTTCACTGACTGTGCCACCCAGGCGCCCCTTGGATGCCCATCTTTCAAAATTTGGGATGTTTTCTTTTATTATTTTGTTATTTTAATTTTTTTAAAGCACTGCCTGTGTGTGTGTGTGTGTGTGTGTTGCTCTTATTCGGTGCTTAAACAAATTTTCTTTTCCTTTATCTCTTCTCCTTTTGGGACTTTTATCATGTGACTCTTCATTCACTGGCTGATGTCTCATTATTCATGCAGGTTTTCTTCAGCTTTTACGTTCTTTTTTCTTTGTGTTACTCCAACTGGCTAATGTCAAATAACTTGTCTTCACGTTTGCTGATTCTACATGATGGTTCTATATGATCAAGGCCGATGTTGAAGCTCTCTGTGGAATTTTTCCAGTTCTGCCATTGGATTCTTCAGCCTGAGCATTTGTGTTTGGTTCTTTATGGTTTCTATTTCCTTATGGAACTTCTCATTTTATTCTTGCACTGTTTCCCTGATTTTATTTAGTTGTTTCTCTGTGTTGTGTTGTGTTTTATTGAGGTTCTTTACGCTGATTCTTTCGAACTCTTTGTCAGACAATTTGTAAATTGCGTTCCACTGGGATCGGTTACTGGAGCTTTGTTAGTTGCCCCTGATGGTACCATATTTGGCTGGTTCATCATGATCTATTTAGCTTTGCATTTGAGTCTGCATTTGAAATACCATACGCCTCTTGCTGTTGTTACAGACTGGTTTCAGCAGGTAAATGTCATCTCTTGTTGGCTTTCTGGGCTGATGGGTTACCTCTTGAATCACAGTTATGCTGAGTTGAAGCTGGGTTTTGAATCTGTTGCTGGTTCTATAGTTGGGCCTGTGGTTCATGGGCTTTTTACCATTGGTTCGTAAGGGTGTAAATCCTATCTGATCTCTGGGCCAATCAGATGTTTTCAGGACTTTATTTAGTAGAGTGGCCCTGGCACAAGTGTGTACTTTAGGGTCCACACTTGGGTCCGCAGAGAAGTTCTGTTACCAGATGCATGGACAGATTGGCTCCTACCAGGTCCCTGAGAGGGCTTCTACTGGGTCACCGGGTGTCTTTGTTGGCAGGCAGGAGTGTCCCCTGAGCATGGCTGAGAGGGCTTAGAACTGAGTCCCAGGGCTGCCTCACAGTCCACAACCAAGATTGAGATCTGCAAAGTTGGCTCTGGTGGCATGGTTGGGCATGTTTCCTTCCAGGTCCATGGGTGTGTAGGACGGCTCCCTGACCGTGGGTCGGATGGCCGGGAGCGGAGGACGAGGTGTCTTCAGGATGTGTGGAGGCAGAGACGGGAGAGTCTGCTATTGCGTCCCTGTGCCAGCAAGACTGCTTGTGCACTGAGGCTGGGAGAGACTGGATCCCACATAAAGGACCATTTCAGAAGCTGCTGTTGGACTGAGTTTGTTGGCTCACCTCTGTGTGTATCCAAGCTTTGGCTGAGAGCGCCTGGAGCCAGGTCACGGGCTACTTCAGGGTCCGCAGCTGGGACTAGCTCTGTGTGCCTATGCATGGGTAAGTGTGACTCCTCCTGGGTCCCTTGACATATGGTGCTGGTGACGGGACCAAGGCCAAATGGTGCAATTACCCAGTCCTCAGGGGTATAGAACTATGTCTGGATCTGTAGCTGGGTCTTTGGTCAGTGAGACTGCCAACTGGATGTGATCTTGCCTTTTTAAAATGGCTCTCCTCAACCCTGTCCTCCATCTGGACTGACAGTCTCCTACTTGGCTCCCAGTGTTCCCACAAAGGCACTTTTCTCCATGGATGACTGTGAAATTATTGTCACTTAGGGATGATTTGAGTGAGGGCCTTGTATTCTGCCATCTTGCCGATGTCCCTCTCTAGGACAGGTTCTCTTAGACCAGCCTGTCTTTCTTCCAAAATCACTTGGATTATTCTAGTTAATGTAGCTACCCAAGGGGTGGCTAGCACTAAGACCAGCCAGACTAGAGAGGGTCAAATTTAAGCACAAGCCTGAGAGGTGAGACACTCTTGTCAAGACATGGCAGGCAAATCTAGAAGATCATGACAAGACAGACAGCTTGGAGTTAGAATCAGAAAAGTGTGGCAGCTAGCCATGGCCAGGGTTTCAAGCAAGCAATTGGTGATGACTTAGTCTACTAACAAGTCTGATACTAACTTTCGGAAGCCTAGTCATAGGAATTTTAGTAAAGAGCCAGGCAGGCCCCAGGACCAGAAAAATTAGATCAGGATTGTAGGTTCTAGACTTGGACCAGAAAACAAAGTAGGAAAGGCATGGTCACTAGAAGTGGGGTGTGAGGTCTTAGTTGGGCCCTCTGCTAGTCTTCTTCAGTGTGAAGCTGACAAACTAATTATGTAGAAGTCCTTCAACTTCCCCTGATTAGAAGAAGACAGTGCTTGAATCCTCGGAGTGAAGTGAGTTTGTCGGTACAAACTATAAGGAATTATGTTTGGAATATTAGAGGGGTATGGAAAACAGGGTCAGACCGTCCTTGGATGTTTTTTCGTGGGAGATAGGGAGGATTATTAGTGTTTCGAGTCCTTGTCACATATTTGCCTTAGATTTTCTTTAGATTTATTTATTTTTTTGAGAGAGAGAGAAAGAGAGAGAGAGAGAGAGAGAGAATGCACATGAGTGGGGGGAGTAATGGAGGCAGAAAAACTCAAGCAGACTCCCCACTGAGTGTGGAGCCTGTCCCAGGGCTGGATCCAAGGACTCTTGAGATCATGACCTGAGCTGAAATCACGAGTGAGACCCTTACCTGAATGAGCCATCCAGGCGCCCCTGTCATAGATTTTCAACTTGGTGTATTTAAAGACCCCATGTTCCTTGGTGATTACCTTTCCCCCCAATGTCTGTATTTTGCCTTCACTCCCTTTTCTAGTTTGAGTATCTGTATGATTGATTTCATAGGTTTCCTATCTCCTTCCAGAACGTCAAATCCAATTCCTTGTGATCATTATTACTTGGGTACCCATTGACAGTCACTAGTGTGTTTAAAACCAATTTCAGTATAGCTTATATTTTTCTTTCTTACTATTTTTAGTCTTTCATAATGTGGAAGTAGGCTTTTGTGCTATTAAAAAAGCCTCTCTGATTCTCATCCTGATAAAGCATTTCTGCTCTCTTGTTTGAATAATTAAAATACCTCCACACTTTAAAAGTCCCTTAAAATCCATTTAATGGTTATTTAATGGTCAATAAGATCCAAATCGTTATTCCCCACCTCTCTCCTAATTAGGTCAAAACTGAAGCTTGGGAAATGTGGGTACCAAAAGCTAGCGTGTTGATAATGTGCTCCTAGGAGTGCCAACCAGCACCTTGGCACATGCTGGCACGTTTACTGAAAACCGAAACTTTATTTAAAATACTAAAAGAAGGCCTCCCACCACGGATTTTCTAGCAATTTTTTTTCTAACTTACTATTTCTGAATTTTCTTTCTTCCAGCTTTCATAATGTTAAAAGATCAACGTTTCATAAAGCATAAACTAATTTTGTGTGCATATGATAGTTCTAGCCATTGAAAGCTTTGGGTCTTCTTAGACCTTCTCCTATCTGTATCCGCCTTTAGAATTAAGTGTCTTCACCAAGTCACTGACACGAAATTGGAGCTGTCATTTGTGACCAGCTCTTACACTTTGTTCCCGTTTTGGGGATTCTCACAATATTTTAGAAGTATTCATACTGTCTGGGCTGGCTGTATGTGATATCCTATTCATTGAACTGGATGTCTCCCATAATTTTACTCATTTTTTAAAAAAGATTTTGTTTATTTGTCAGAGAGCAAGCACAAGCAGGGGGAGCAGCAGAGGCAGAGGGAGAAGCAGGCTCCCCGCTGAGCAGGGAGCCCGATGAGGACTCGATCCCAGGAACCGGGGATCATGACCTGAGCCAAAGGCAGAGGCTTAACTGACTGAGCCCCCCAGGTGACCCAGTTTTATTCCTTTTTTTAAAAAAAGATTTTATTTATTTGGCAAGAGAGAGACAGCCAGTGAGAGAGGGAACACAAGCAGGGGGAGTGGGAGAGGAAGAAGCAGGCTCCCAGTAGAGGAGCCTGACGTGGGGCTCGATCCCAGAACACTGGGATCATGCCCTGAGCCGAAGGCAGATGCTTAACGACTGCGCCCCCCCCAGGCGCCCCCCCCAGTTTTGTTCATTTTTAAGTAAACTTAGGGCTGTCTGTCCAGTTTGTCTGATAGGCATTCGTCATCTCAACTCTTCAAGCCCTCTGCCCTCCTCCTGTTTCCGTTGTGTTACGTGCACCAACAGATGAGAGCACCTAGTTAATGAGGGCTCTGTATCAGAATTATGTTACATGTCCCTTGCACACCCTGAAATTTTGAGCATCCTGAGATCAGAAGCCGTATCTTAAGCCTTTTTGTGTCCACGGCTGTCACACACAACAGGCACTCAGTATTCCTTAATTGACTCGGTTGAGATGAAGAGGAGGAATGTTGATAGAGACATCATGCATGGAAGGCATCACTCTTGAAATCTTG
This sequence comes from Ailuropoda melanoleuca, assembly GCF_002007445.2. Lineage (NCBI taxonomy): Eukaryota > Metazoa > Chordata > Mammalia > Carnivora > Ursidae > Ailuropoda > Ailuropoda melanoleuca. The sequence goes on along the minus strand of NC_048238.1, from coordinate 82,265,449 downwards.
ATTGTTATCAGTTATTGTTCTCCCGAAGAGCAGGTGATCCAAGAGCATAGAGGATGGTTTGTTAATAGTAATGTAAGAGGTAAACTGCATTTATAGATGGAGTTTTTCTCATTTGAATTGGAAGATAGTAAACGCATGGATTAAATAAAGCTGTGTAGAAATTGAACACTTTGGGTGTTTAAATATGTATATTTTCTATCCTTCTGTGTTTGTTTCTAAGACAATTTTTAGCATACTGGCTCTTTGCATCTATGTTTTTCCAGTCTCTGTTCTGTTTTTTCTTCCCTCTCTCCTCTCTTTTTCTTTTTGTAGTTACAACATACACATTGTAAACATTTTTAAGTGCAGACTTTGGTGGCTTTCAATACATTGGCACTGTTGTACAATCATCACCACCACACTCTTAAAGAACTTTTTTTTTTATCCTTCCAAACTGAAACTTTTTACCCCTTTAACATTAACCCTCCACTTCTTCTTAACCCCAACCTTGACAACCACCATTCTCTTCTATAGCCTCACCACTTCTTGGTTTCTCTTTTTTTGATAGAAACCATCTTAGTAGATATGAATTGATGTCACTGTGTAGGGTTGTTTTTTTTTCCTTGTTCTCTCGCGATCCTGAAATCTCGACCTGAGCTGAGATCAAGAGTTGGATACTTAACTGACTGAGCCACCCAGGTGCCCCACTTCCCTATTGCTAAGTGATCTAGGACATCTTTTCATGTACTATCATATATATTCTTTGGAGAAATGTCTATTCAAGTCATTTGCTTATTTTTGAATCAAAATTTTTGTTGCTGATGGATTTCAGGAATTCTCCATATGAAGTAGGTATTACTTCCTTATCAGATAAAATGATTTGCAAATGTTTTCTTCCACCGGTTCTTTTCACCTGTTCTGTAGTGTGCTTTGTACACATTTTTTATGAGATATTTGGAATTTTTTATTTTGTAAAGTATATTTTGTGTGTCATTGATTGTTGTGGAATGTGTCTCTGTTGTGAAAGCCAAGAAATCATCGCTAAATCCAGTGTTGTGAAGCTTTTGCCCTAAGTTTTCCTTTAATATTTTCATAGTTTCACATCTTACGTTTACATCTCTGATCCATTTTAAGTCAATTTTGGTATAAGGTGTAAATAAGGGCCCACGTTTATTTTTTTGCATGTGAATATACAGTTTTCCTAGCACCATTTCTTGAAAAGAATGTTCTTTCTTCTTTTTTTTTCTTTAAAGATTTTATTTATTTTTTTGAGAGAGAGCACTAGCAGGGGGAGGGGCAGAGGGAGAGGGAGAAGCAGACTCCTCACTGAGCAGGGAGCCAAGGGGGGATGCTTAACTGACTGAGCCACCCAGGCACCCGAAAAGAATGCTCTTTCATTATTGCTCAGTATAGCTCCTTGTTCAAAGTCTTTTGACCACATTTGTAAGGGTTTATTTCTGGGCTTTCTGTTCTATTCCATAGTTTTATATGTTTGTCTTTATGTCAGTCCCACTCTACTGTGATGACTGTAGCTTTGTAGTGTGTTTTGGAATCAGTTACTGTGAGTCCTACACACTTGTTTGTCTCCGTAAGATAGTTGTGGTTATTGAGGTCCCGTTGTAGAGCTCTGTCAAAGCCTTTGTCTAGCAAGTTCAGTGCTTGTGCCCTTCAGGGATGGTCTCTGGATACGTACTTTGTTCCTTTTAAGAGGCCATCTCTCCCCCACCTCCAGTTTTTTATTTATTTATTTATTTATTTATTTATTTATTTATTTATTTTTGTACACCCTGTGAACCTCATTGAAAATTGAGTGTTCGTAGGGGTGCGTGGTGGCTCAGCCGGAAGATCCTGGACATTGATTTTGGGGCCATGAGTTTGAGCCCCACATTGGGTGTAGAGATGAGTAAAAATAAATCAATGAACTAAAAAAAAGAAAATGGCATGTTTGTTTTAAAAATAACAGCCATGTCTTCTAGTGTTTGCAGATTGCCTCTGTTGCAGAGGAAAACCTTCAGTGATTATCAGGGCATGTTCTGAGACTTGGGATCAGCGTTTCATAAAGGGTTAAGGTTTTTATTTTCTGATTATATGGTTTCTCTGGGCACGCTTGAATGCATGTGCTCACGTGTGTGTGTGTGTGTGTGTGTGTGTGTGTGTTTAAATCTCTCAAAAGAATAGCTGCTTTCAAATGTCTTAATTTTCCTCTGATTCGCTCTCCTGCTTCTCAGGGCTTAGCTATTCTATTGTATTCCTCTGCATAATCTTTTGCCCTTGGCCTCTGTGGGTTTGAAGTATCCGTGCAGCTCTCACTAGTGGTTATATTATAGCACATTGTTTCCTGCTGCTTTTCCTCGTCTTGTCCAAGCTGTGCCACTTTGGATTGTCTCCTATCAGAATCATGGGACACAGAAATCAATCCCTCAGGCAGTCCCTAAAACCAGTTAAAATGTTCCAAATTACATCCACCATGTTCTCACTAGTTCAAGGAAGGCAAGTGGGGGACTGGTCTACCACATACCCCAAACTGCATTATTCCAGGTCAGGGAGGGTTGGAGCAAGGATGAGTAAAAGTTTGAGGAAATGTCTTACTACCATTTTGAATGTGTTTTTTTTTCTTGTTTGGACATTTGTTTGGTTGCTATAGATCCTTTGTTTGATTTCCAGAGCTTCTACGAAGTTTCTTTATCCGATCTCTAGTTAGTATTGAATGTTGCAGGGTGTTGGGGGGATGAGGTCCTGGATGGTACTAGTCTGTCATCATGTAGATGTCATTCTTTCAGTTTCATCTCTGACTTATTGCCCATAAATAGCCAGAGTCAGAACTATGACCAACTCGTAAAAAGTTCATGCATGACCATGGCAAATTCGAACTACATTTTAACCTAAAGGTAGGAAGATGTCCTAGGCTTGAGGTAAATTAATTTTCCTTATGGAAAAATGATGGAAAGAGACTATTACCTGAACTATACGTTGTGGTAATTGTTAAGAGGGGCAGTATGCCATGGGTGCCACGTGTTCCTGAATGATAGTGCTGAGTGTGTCAAGCTTCAAAGCCTCACTGTTCTGATACTGGGCAGTTTCTGTGGTTATTCACGTCGGGGGATTAAGTAGATGAAGACCACACAGGAGATGATCACTGTTAGCTAGCCGAGGAAAGGGTGTTGAGGAGGGACTAGTTTTTTTACTGCTTTCTGTGAAATACGCAAACCCTGGGCTCTGAGTTCCTCAGATACAATACATGTACATGTGTCAATTTCATCTGTCTGATCCCATCCAATGGAAGCAAAATTACCTGTGCGATGCTCCTGTTCTTTGCTGTGCTGTAATGCGCTGTCATGCCTGATCTGAGTCTTATTGTTTAATCTTGGCACCTACGGAACAGTGGCTGGCAAGCCAACCTGCTTCCTTTCTTAATTTTCTCCTTTTTACTCTTGATACTCCGTTCCACTCTTTGCGAGGCTGGGATTCTGCTTTGATAGTAATAGATGACTTTAACGCTTGAATATTCGATGAGAGGCTTTCTGTTGGTGTGGACATCTTGGTGCGTATGAGGTTTGTGCTTATTTGAAGGTTCAGAAGTTGGTACTTTGATATCACTCGATGCCCTGATGGTCTCCTAGAGCTATGGGTCATATGGCAGTTTGGTGTTTCTTCTTTAGGTTGCCATTGAGTGTCGGAGTGACTTAACTCTGAAGGGGACAGAGCAGACAGAACACCTCTGTTGAACAGAGAGTGGTCCACTGTTCAATGGGAAATTGTTTAAAGTGGCTGAAGAAGAAATCCAGGCTTTAACTGATATTGATAAACGTAAGGTGGAAGGGTGGAAAGGGTGGGTGGTAGAGGTAAGAGCAGCCTATGTCTCTTTAAAATTGTGCTGACAGCAAAAGAAATAATCAATGGAATGTAAAGGGAAACCATGGAATGGGAGAAAATATTTGAAAGCCATATCTCTGATAAAGGGTTAATTTCAAAAATATATAAAGAAGTCTTACAACTCAATATTTAAAAAAAAAAAACACAGTTTAAAAAATTGGCAGAGGATTCGGCTCAGGGAGTGATCCCAGGGTGCTGGGATCGAGCCCTACATCGGGCTCCCCCGCTCTGCTGCGAACCTGCTTCTTCCTCTCCCACTCCCCCTGCCTGTGTTCCCTCTCTTGCTGTCTGTCTCTCTCTCTATCAAATAAATAAATAAAATCTTTAAAAAAAAATCGGCAGAGAAGCTGAATAAACATTTTTCCAACGAAGTCATAGACAGATGGCCAACAGGTATATGAAGGGACGCCCAAGAGCGCTCATCCTCAGGAAAATGCAAATCAAAATCACAATGAGATATCACCTCAGACCTGTCAGAACGACTATTATCAAAAGCAAGAAATAGCAAGTTTGGGCAAGAACGTGGAGAGAGGAACCCTGTGCCCTGTTGGTGGGAATGTAAATTAGTGCGGCCACTGTGGAAATGGTGTGGAGGGTCTTCAAAAAATGGAAAGTGGAACTACCATGTGATCCAGCAATTCTGCTTCTGAGTGTATATCCAAAGGAAATGAAATCAGAACCTGGAAGAGATACCTGCACTCCCATGTTTATTGCCATATTTTTTACGATAGCCAAGATAGGGAAACGGCCTAAGTGTCCATGAGTGGATGAAGAAGATGTCCTGCATCCATACAATGGAATACCATCCAGCTATGATAAAGAAGGAAATCCTACTGTTGGATGCAACATGGGTGGAACTTCAGGGCCTTATGCTTAGTGAAATAATTCAGGGGAAGATCCGTACTGTATCCTATCACTTAAATATGAAATCCAGAAAAGCTGAACTTCTAGAAACAGTGTAGGATGGTGGTTACCAGGGGCTGAAGGTTGGGGAAATGGGGAGATGTTGGTTAAAGCGTCCCAACTTTTAGTTGTAACCTGAATAACTTCTGAGCAGCCAATGTACAGCGTGGTGATTATAGTCAATAATACTTTATTATATACTTCCAAGTTGATAAGCGAGTAGATCTTTAATGTTCTTACCACAAAAATGGCGTGTTAATTATGTGAGGTAATGGTTTTAATGAATTTGCAATGTGTGAGTGTATCGATTCAGTACGTTGTAAACCTTATACCATGTCGTATGCTAATTATATTTCAGTAAAACTGGAAAAAATATTATGCCAAGCCATACATCACTTCTAATACCACAACAACCTTGTTGTAAGAAAGATGCTATGCTCATCCTACAGAAGAAAAACTAACGGCTCTAAAAAATATCAAATGATTTTCCAAAGCCAGCTATCTAAATAAGCAGGACCTGGAGTGTGACATTGGTCCGTACGATTCCAAAGTCTGTTCTCTCTTAAACACGATGTTCCACTTGTTCTCAGAGTTGTAATCACTTACTCTATGACCTGGAATGAAATACAATTTACCGATCTCATATAGTGAAGTTTTTAAGTGAGGTTTCTTTTAGGAGAGGGAAAAAAAGAAAAGATTTTGGTGTGTTGAAAGAGAATTGAAACACACAAAATATTTTGCCACATTAAAAAATGATTGAAACCAATGACTAGCATTAGCCTTGAACTACAGTAGTTGAAGAGATGTCCCAAGTCATTAGAGCTGATTCTTAAGGCAACAAAAAGAGAAGAGACAATCATAAAGGCCCAGAGGGTCTCAGGTGGTTCCCAGAAGAAGAAATTAGAGCACCTTTTTCATTAAAAAAAAAAAAAGTTGTAAACATCACTGATCTCGAGAATGACAGGACCACATCAACTGGATGACCTCAGTATTCTCTTTTTGGTAATAGATTTCTTTAGGCATACTTTATATACAGAAAAGTTCCCTTGTGTAAGTGAACAGCTCTGTGGGTTTTGACCAAAATGCATTCAGTGAACCACCATAACCAGGATGAAGAATAGCACCATCACTTCCCCAAACTTCGCTCATGCACACATCCTGGTAATCCATCCCTCGTGAACTCTGGCCTCTGCCAAGTACTGATCTGCGTTCTTTCCCTCTAGTTGTGCCTTTTCCACAAGTTCCTATAAATGGAATCATACAGTTTGGTTTTTGAGTTTAGTTTTTTTTTTTAAAGATTTTATTTATTTATGTGACAGTGAGACAGCCAGCGAGAGAGGGAACACAGCAGGGGGAGTGGGAGAGGAAGAAGCAGGCTCCCAGCGGAGGAGCCGAATGTGGGACTCGATCCCGGAACGCCAGGATCACGCCCTGAGCAGAAGACAGGCGCTTTAATGACTGCGCTACCCAGGCACCCCTGAGTTTAGCTTGTTTTATTCAATGTAATGCGTTTGAAATCCACCCATGTTTCCACAGATTATTAGTAATTCGTTCATTTTCATTGCTGGGTAGGAATCCAATGTACGGATATAATGCAGGCTGTGTATCGATACTAAAGTGTTGGATTATGGGATTGTGTCCAGTTTGGGGCATTGACAGACAAACTGCTATCAACATTTATATGTAGATTTTTTTTTCTGTGGTTGTCAGTTTCATTTCTGCAAACTAACCATGTAGGAGTGGAAGTGTTGAGTCATATTGTAGGTGTATGTTAGCTTCACCGGATAAGGTACTGCAGATTGTTTTCCTAAGTAGCTGTACCATTTTGTATTCCCATCAAATATATGAGCGTCCCGGTTGCTATGCTTCCCTAACAGCACTTGATATTGGCAACTTCTGAAATTTTAGTAGTTCTGTATTGCTCAGGCATAAAAAAGATTGAGATCTTGCCATTTGCAATACCATGAATGTAATTGTAACTGCAATGAGCCAGAGATAGACAGGTACTATATGATTTCACTCATGTGGGAGTTTTTTTAAAGATTAGTTTTTAATTTATTCTTTTGAGAGAGAGACAGAGCATAGCAGGGGAAGAGGAGGCGGGAGAGGGAGAAGCAGACTCCTCGGTGAGCTGGGAGCCTGACTTGGGGCTGGATCCCAGGACCTGGAGATCATGACCTGAGCTGAAGGCAGATGTTCAACCATCCGAGCCACCCAGGTGCCCCATCATGAGGGGTTTAAGAAACAAAACAAACAAGAAAAGACACGAACCACAAAACAGACACTTAACGATAGAGAACAAACTGATGGTGACCCAGGGGAAGGTGTTTGGGAGATGGGTGAAATAGGTGAGGGGGATTCAGAGTGTACTTATTTTGATGAGCCCTGGGTAATGTAGAGAATTGTTGAATCACTACATTGCACACCGGAAACTAATATAACACGGTATGTTACCTGTACTGGAATTAAAATAAAAAATTTAATTCTCAGGTTGTATTTGAGGTTTTAATTCATTATATATTTTGCATACTAGCATATTATTAGATATCTGTTTTGCAAATACTTCTGGTTTGTAGCTTGCCTTTTCATTTTCTTAAGAGTGCATTTTGAGATCAATTTTTAAATTTTACGAAATGTAATTTCTCAATGTTTTCCTTCTGTGGTTCATGCTTTTTGGATCCTATTAAAAGAATCTTTGAAGTTGCTGGGATTTTCTCCCTTATTTTCTTGTAGTAGTTTTACAGTTTAAATTTTATATATAGGACTATGATCCATTTCAAGTAAAAAAAAAATTTTTTTTAAAGATTTTATTTATTTATGTGACAGAGAGACAGCCAGCGAGAGAGGGAACACAGGCAGGGGGAGTGGGAGAGGAAGAAACAGGCTCCCAGCGGAGGAGCCCGATGTGGGACTCGATCCCGGAACACCGGGATCACGCCCTGAGCCGGAAGGCGGCCGCTTAACGACTGCGCTACCCAGGCGCCCCAGTAAAAAAAATTTTTTAAGAAGGCTCCATGCCCAGCTTGGAGCCCAAGAAGGGGTCCGATCCCATGACCCCAAAATCAAGAACTGAGCTGAGATCAAGGGTTGAATGCCCAACTGAGTGGAGCCACCCAGGCACCCCTCCAATAAATTTTGTATATGGAATGAAGTACAGAGGTAAAGATCAAGGTTTTCTCTTTGTATATGTCTGTTCAGTTGTTCTAGCAATATTTATTGAAAAGACTACCCTATATTTAATTGCTTTTTCACCTTTGCAGAAAATCATTTGACTCTTTATGTATGGGTTTATTTTTGGATGCTTTTCTGTTCTATTCATCCTCATGTCTATCATTTCACCAACATAGCACACTGTGGTAATTCCTATAGCTGTATAATAAGGTATGAAATCTGATCGTATTGGTTCAACAATGTGGATTTTCAAAATTATTTTGGCTATTTTAAAGCGTGGTTTTCCATATAAATTTTAGAATCAGCTTGTGAATTTTAGTTTTACAAAATCCTGCTGGCATTTTGATTGGGATTGTATTGGGATTATAGATTGATTTGGGGAGAATTGACATCGTAACAATAATAGGTCTTTAAACTCATCTCATTTCTCCCTTTATTTAGGTTGTTTTTGGTTTATCTCATCAATGTTATTTAGTTTTCAGGCTATACATACTTTGCATATACATATGTAATATATATATTGCACAATTTTGTTGTCTTTATATCTAAGTATTTCATATTTTTCTGGTGTTTTGTTAATGGTACTTTTAAAAAATTGAATTTTCTAATCATTCCCCCCTTTTTAAAAAATATTTTATTTATTTCTTTTAGNGATTGGGATTGTATTGGGATTATAGATTGATTTGGGGAGAATTGACATCGTAACAATAATAGGTCTTTAAACTCATCTCATTTCTCCCTTTATTTAGGTTGTTTTTGGTTTATCTCATCAATGTTATTTAGTTTTCAGGCTATACATACTTTGCATATACATATGTAATATATATATTGCACAATTTTGTTGTCTTTATAGCTAAGTATTTCATATTTTTCTGGTGTTTTGTTAATGGTACTTTAAAAAAATTGAATTTTCTAATCATTCCCCCCTTTTTAAAAAATATTTTATTTATTTCTTTTAGAGAGAGAGCCTGTGCCCATGAATGGGGAGAGGTAGGGCAGAGGGAGAGGGAGAGAGAGAAAAACTCAGGCAGACTCCCTGTTGAGCGTGGAGACAGATGCAGGGCTCGATCCCATGACCCTGAGCTGAAATCAAGAAGTTGGATGGTTAACCAACTAAGCCACCCACGTTCCCGAATCTTTCCTTTCTTGTAGAAGAAATAGAATTGATTTTTCTGTGTTGACACTGTATCTGGTGACCTAGCTAAACTCATAAGTTCTAGGAGCTATATTTGCGGATTCCTAAGGATTTTCTAAGCAAAAAGTCATGACATTGGTGAATAGGGACAGTTTTATTTCTTCCCTTTAAATCTGTATGTATTTTCTTTCTTTTTGTTGACTGTGCACTCATCAAGTTCTCCAGCACGATGTGGAAGAGGACTGGTGAGTGTAGACATCCTAGAGGATCTATAGGAGGAAAAGATCCAGTGTTTTACCATTATGCGTAAGCTTATCTGTTGAATTATTATTTCTTTTGGCATACATCGTTCATCAGATGTAGTAAGTTCCCTTTTATTTGTCAGTTGTAAGAAATTTTATTATGAGCGATTAATGAATTTTTTTAAAGATTTTATTTATTTATTCATGAGAGACAGAGGCAGAGGGAGAAGCAGGCTCCCCGCTGAGCAGGGAGCCCAATGGGGGACGCGATCCCAGGACCCTGGGATCATGACCTGAGCCAAAGGTAGTCACTTCACCGACTGAACCACCCAGGCGCCCGAGTCATCAATGAATTTTGACAATAATTTTTGCATCTGTTGATCTGGTGAATTTCACTGATTTTTAAATCCACTGGAGTCGCATAATGAAAATAGATAAGAATGAATGATAATGCAAATTCTAATTACTTTATTTATTGTGTGCTTAACACCATGCTTAGTACTTCCTGGTTGGGAAATGTTGATTCTTTTCGCTACCTGACTCCCTTCCAATGAAAGTGAGCCTCCTAAGCTTTCAGGATAGTATCTCTAGGAAAGCATTTGGGACGGGGTTAAGGAATCAGCATAACTATATTAAATGGAACATGCCATGGTAAAATATATAAATCTGTTAGAATCCAGAGAGTAGAGGTAGGAAAATAGTAGTCTATTTTTAAGTAAGGAGGAAGAGTGGAACTTTTGGGTGGTGAACAAGTTGAGATTCCGGCAGAACGGCATGGTCAGAGAAGGTGGGGAAGCCTAGCATCCGTACCCACATTACCGGACCCATGCCTCTTCCATCTCCTGTTCTTGAAATTAAGTACTTCTATAGTAAACCGGTTGTCTAGTTCCATAAGAGAGAGAGTCCAAGAAGAAAGAAATAATGGTAGCGATAATAACGATGTTGAATTCCGAAGTAGAAGTGAGGGGTGTTAGGATTGGTGCTTTGTCAACACTACGTCATCCGTGGACTGCCATTGGCTGGAGCAGTGCATTGATGACCAAACAAAGGTTATGGGTGGGGCTCCTCAGTGCCCTCGGGAAGGCATGTATAGGGAGATCAGAATCACTGGGATAGACCATTGGGATGTTTCAGCATGGCTGAGATTACTAGTAAACCTCACGATTTTAGCATAGATATGGACCAACCACCACAAACACACAACAACCAACCATAGGGTGGGGAACAGTCAGCCCCCAGCAGGTAACAAGTGACCATAGTTGCAGAGCAACGAACCACGAGCAGGCAGCAACTAACCCAATGTGCAGAACAGCTGAGCCTCATTACAGAAGAGCCATCCACATGGGCCAAAGACGGAATGGAGAGGATGACCCCCTATCAGTGTACATCCAGAGACAGTACCAAGGTATGGATGGCAGCCACGGGGATGGAAATGCCCACAACGGCTTGTGAGGCGAAAAGATCTTCTGAAACGTCTATTACCCGTTGAAGAAAGCACAGAGAGACAGACGAGATGAACAATGTTAGTTACCACCAGCTGAGGAAGAGAGAGAATCAAAATAGCAGTCGGAATTAGAGCAGAACTGAGAGACTGGGTAGCTCTCCACCGATCAAAGTAATGTGCTGTGTGTAGCGAGGCCTGGAGACCTACAGATCATCTGTTGCCTCTCCAGAGGAGTGTGTTGAGAAATGGCCAAGCACATAGAAGCCAGATGTTAGAGCAACAGGGTCCGCAGATGGTGGTAATTAAAATAGAATCAACAAGATATGAAAAACAAGGGCAACTCTTTTCTTCTCTGAAACCTTGATTCCTGTCTCGAATCAACACAAATATTTTGAGGACCTTTCTATATACCAAGCATCGTTCGTGATACAGGATATATGGTGATGAGCGAGACCTATAAGGCCATCACTCTTTATGGGTCCTCCAATCTAGAGAGGAAGAGATAACCTAATCAAGTAATAGCCCCATGTCAAAAATAGAACTGTGGTAACTGGGAAAGCTACATGGTTCTAAAACATTGTTATGGAGGGTAAAGAAGCACTCCCTGAGAGAGAGGAGGAGAAATCAGGACTTCTCCCCGGCTGTGTACTTACTTAATGGCTGCAGGAGGTAATCGTCCTCACAGAATACAACATGACTAGCATACCCAGGAGTTGTGCAATGTGATGGTCCTGGAGAAACTGATGGTTGAATTGGGATCAGAAAGACGAGCTGAAGTGACATAAGTTAATATCATGAGGGCTTCTTTGTAGGAATAGCACGTCCTAAGTTCCTTTTGCAGAAGAGCGCAAGGATGGAAAGTCGGATGCTTTATAAAAAAGGTTAGTGAGGCCAGAGTACAAAGAAGGAGAGTGTGCAAGATATCGCACCTGGCAGGTAGGAGCCAGAACACTCACGGCCTTCCAGATTTTTGTGGAGAAATTTATTTTTGTCCTAAGAGCCCTGGGAAGCCAGTGAAGACTTAAGCAAGAAGTGGGGGAGGACATGATTCGAACAATTTTTGTGCAGCATATCAAAAGAATTTGGGTTTGGGTAGTATGTATGGGTAGACAAACTAGAGCCGTGTACGATGTTTCAGACATCCTTATCGAAGCAGGATAGTGATGATGCTGGTAGAACAGAGAACAGTGGAAGGATTTAAGTGTGTTCAGAAGGTTAATGTGATTTTAGTTGCATATGGGAGGAGAGGGGAGTTTTCAAGGATGGCACCTAGTTTTCTGTCTTGCACAACCAGCTGCATAGTGCTTCCATTCGCTCAGAAGAGGAATTTCTGGAAGTAGACCAGGTATGGCTCGGAGTAGGGTCTGTCGTCATCCGTCCCGTTTTAGGGATGGCGATTTCCAAAGACCTGAGTGAGATTCGACACAATTTATACCCGGATTAACTCGTTGGAAGAAGGGAGCAGGAAATGCCAAGGATGACTCATACGTTTCTGACTTCTTCAGTGGTAGGGGTAACCCCGCTCAGCGACCACTGCTTGGATTAAAAGCATGTGTATTGCGCTGCAGTTTCCCGTGTGCTGTGACACCAAGGAAGCTGAGTGGAAGACGGGGTGGAGAGAGAGGGGAGAGGAGCTCCAACGTGTGTCTGTGTAATTGAAATGTGCATGCACTTGGACTGTTTTGCAGCATTAATTAGGCTTGAGAAGGATTCTCAATTGCTCGTTAGTTGTTCCCCCACCCCTGTGGTTGAATAAGTAATCGTTTCTCAGGCAAGCACTTAAAACCTGTAAGTCATCACTTTGCTAGGAGGTGTTTCCATCCTTTCAGACATATACTTCTGGGGCAATTATGTGATCTGAATACATTTTCCTGGGTGATGTTTTTCTTTGCATTTTCATGGCTGTGGTGCTGCTTTATCAAAAGCAAAAGGAAGATCAGTGGTGAAGTTTGGAAATCACTTTGACTAAACACCTGTTACAGCTTTTGCTTTCTGTGCTGGTGTACCATAAGACTTGAGTTAGCCTCATACATTTTGCATCGCTGGCAATTATATAATGATTCTTCCTTCATAATGAAAATCCACTTGGGTTTGCCATGTAGACCATGGAGATAATTAAAGTAGATTAATCAAAGGCCCCCGTGATGAACAGTTTTTGACATACCCACAAATCGACTGTGGGCGTCGGGTGATGACTGCTGGCAGAGATTGTCTCCGGGACTGTTAGATTTTGAATATTGATGAAAAACAGGTTCAAAAGGATGCTTTGTGAAACAGCATTTTAAGAAAATCTGTATCTTCAAGTGGAACTTTTAATGGATCGGAAGAATCTTTTTCACCTCCAGTGTCTTCCCCAGATTATCAAGTGACCGGTTTCTTCATGCGTCCCTTTTCAGTCGTGGCCAGGAGTGTCTGCCAAGATCCTTTGATACTTTTCAACAAGTTATATAGAAAACGTGGGGGGAAGGAAGCACGGCCGTTTACAGGGCTTCCTTGAACAGAGGCAGATTGAGGCGCTGACTAAGGTGACTTTGCTTTTGTCTCAGTACAGAGGGTCCCTTTTCTTGGCAGCATTCCACACCTGCAAAGAGCTCCTCCTAGAACTTGCGAATCCAGTTTCTTTTTTTGTTTTTTTTTTGTTTTGTNGGGAAATGAATGCTACCTTGGGATAGCTGTCTACAGCAGGGATTGTATAGACAGCGTGTCTGACATCATTGAATTTTTGAGATGTACACTTGGGATTCAGTCTGGTGACTTTCTGGAAATATGTCGGTAGAAAGAGCAGAAGGTATCCACGAGATGTGATTTTTAGGGCGTGGCCTGGGTCTCTCTGACTAGGATCAAGATGTTTGGATGCAAGATCAATCCATTCCATTTTCATCTTTCAGAAAAGGACTGGAGCACAGTATGCCAGAGACAGCCTCAATTTCCGTCTGGTATCCATCGTGTCTGTGGAACTACTCCTGTCTCATTCGATCCCATCCCTCCGTTTCATTTTCTTCCTCATCCTCTCCCTGATCCCTACCTCAAAAATTGTCCTTGTCAAAATATCTTGTGTTCTCTTGTTTTCAGCTGTGGTTTATTGGTCCTGACAATCTTTCTGGAAGACTCTCAGGTGTCCTCCAACCCCATCCCCGTCTTTTCTCTTCTGTCATCCATGCTTGTCCATTCCATTGGGGATTGCCCCTTCCCAAAGCCTGAGGCCAGGAAGGCACTAAAAAAATGCCTTATAAATTAGGTAAGATGATAAACTCACCTTTACAACTCAAATAATATACAAGAGTACCCAAAGAAAATGAAAATCACCCATAATCCCTCGATCCCAGAGACAGTCCACTGTGAAGAAACACCGGGTGAACATTCTTCTGTCTAATATCGGATACCGACAATAGTTGCGAGTTTAAATGCATGAGATTACACCAGTGTGCCATTTTATAGCTTTTCACTCCGAAGTATTGAAGATCTCTTTCCATGTCAGTATATAGAGAGTTGTGCAGTCATTTTAATGGTTGTGAAATGATGCGTTGTGCATCTTAATAGTATTTATTTAATTGGATCGGCAATTTGAATAAGGCAGGCATTTGAAGTGGACAAAACATGTCTCTATTATCGTAGCATTCTCTTCTATTTGCTCCCATCTCCCGTTCTTGTTTTCTTTTCTTCATTCCTCTGGAGCCTAGGTCCCTCTAAGCTAATTAAGCTGAGGAGCCTACCCCACTGGGGCTCCCTGGGTCATCAGAGAGCTCTCATAGTCTGAGAAGTGGCAAGGCGCAAATACAGGGATTCCTCATCATGTCCTTCAGGTGGGCAGAAGGACAGATTACTCGCCATTCACTTTGTTTTCCTTTCATTACCAACTTTCTAGAATGATCTTTCTGTTTCTCTTTTCTACAAATCCGTTCCAATCTCTTCCCGGCCCCTGTGTGGAACTGCATTCTCACAGGTTACTAGTGATTTTCTGATCACTAGGTGCGGAGCGGTCCTTTATTCCTTACCTCTGTGCCCTGCCGCCGGGATTAGCCTCTCTTTAGAAGTCTTTCCTTGTAGATTTGTTCTCCTGCATTTCTGATTGCGCATTCTCTGTTCCCTTTGATGGCTTTTCTTTCTGCTTTCTTACCACAGGGAGCCTAGAGACTCAGTCTTTGGCCTTTTGTTCTTTTATCTTTACTCTCTCTCTCCTTTTTCCCCTCCCTTCAGCCATGCTCCCTTCAAGCTTCTCTGTGCCTGCCAAAGGTTGATACCATGCTTTAAATCACTCAGACCTAAGAATTTGAAGTTCTCTTTGACTCTGATTTACCCTCCTAATCCACCAGTCTTCACACGCTGTCAGTTATTTCTTCAGAATAACCCCCCAGGCACTTTCATACACTGGAAATTGCTACACCCTCTTTGGGAGGCATTTAGACACTATCTATTAAAATCTAAAATGCATACCTACTTTGACCTAGCAATTCCAATTCTATGAAACCATCCTATGGGAATATTCGAGTGTGCCAGCATTATGTGAACAAGGGTTTGCTTTGAGGCACTGTTTATAATGGAAAGAAAAGAATCTACCCCCAAGCTCACAGGGAACTGGTTAGTGGTCTATCCATTCCCTGGCATGCGGCTATTAGTAAGAGTGAACTGGCTCTGTAGGCGGTGACATGGAAAGATGTTCGTGCATATTGTTAAGAGGATATCATGTTTTCATGCGGAACACCTTGGTTTTGTACATGCACCCGCACGGAGACACTCCCCCCACATACTTGCTACATGTGTAAAAGAACTGTTATGTACCAAATGGGTTTAAATGGTCACCTGTTGGAAGAGGGGTGTGGACGGAGCATGGGGTCTGCTTCTACTTCGTACTGTATACACTTGGAAATTGTTGGGGTGTCTTGAAATCATACATATTGTTATAATGATTCCAAATCTTTTCTGTGTTCTCTTTGTCATTCAGTCTGAAATTTGCATCCCCCACAATAGTCTACACGAGGCCTCCCACTGGCTCTAATTGCTTTACCAGGCCTCTGACCTTGGGCTTTGAGAACCTCTTTGAAATAAGGAGAATGGCTACCCTGGTTATCTCCCATCCCGGTTTTTTTTTTCTTAAGATTTTANTTGGGCTTTGAGAACCTCTTTGAAATAAGGAGAATGGCTACCCTGGTTATCTCCCATCCCGGTTTTTTTTTTTTTTTTAAGATTTTATTTATTTATTTATTTGACAGTAAGCACAAGCAGAGGAGCGGCTGGCAGAGGCGGAGGGAGAGGGAGAAGCAGTCTCCTTTTGAGCAGAGAGCGCATCGCAGGGCTCGATGCCAGGACCCTAGAATCAGGATCCGAGCCACGCCCATCCCAGTCTTAAGATTCAAGGGAAATAGTGCAGATGCGTTTGCTTTGAAAAGCCCGTGAACACTATGCTAACATCACCTCTATCCCTTGACGGGCGGCAGAGCCTGTGGCTCGAGGACTGGGGCATCACTGGAACAGCCCCTCCGAGGTAACGGAACTAAAGCCCACGGTGGAAACACTGGAACCTCTAAGTCATGCAAGGGGGTTCTTCAGCTTTAATAAATGAACCTTCCCAAACTAACGTTAACATTCAAATCACCTTTGGTTTTCACTAGATTGGCTGGGCGAGCCGCTCCTAAAGCAATTTGTCTTCGCAGTGATCAACAATGCAGGCGGCTTGCTAGAGCTCTGCCGTTAGACTCACCCTTATTCGTAAGCCTAATTGGCACTATTAACATTCCAAGGACAAGGGAGCCTATATAATAATGTGGGCACAGAGCTAGAAATGTTTTCTAAATGTTTACAATGCATCAGTTTCCCTTTAAATGAGCTACTTTAATAAAAGCATATGGTCTGCCTAATGAAAAATCTCATTGCTTGCGTTGAGCTGTAGCAGAGGAATTGGAGATGGTCTGTGTGCGGCACAGCTGTAAACCGTGTTTCCTGCTGCCGCCGTTGCTCGGTGTGTCTGTGAAGACGTCAAACCAGTTGCATTGATCCTATTTTTCACTTTCTATGAACACAAACTGAAGAACTAACTGGGAGATTTGTGATGTC
>NC_048238.1:82226857-82248551 GCF_002007445.2 Ailuropoda melanoleuca | reverse complement strand
AGTTGCATTGATCCTATTTTTCACTTTCTATGAACACAAACTGAAGAACTAACTGGGAGATTTGTGATGTCGCCATAGTCTGGCGATCCTGTTATTTGAATCCTTGGACAGTATTGTCACAAGCTCTGTTTCTGGGCGGCCACTGCCCATCTATTGGACTGTGCAGTGGGTGCGGTTATTACTGTTGGAAGTATGAACCGGAAGTGAAACATGGGCCTCAGAAGCATTCCAAGTTCTGGCAGCTGCTGCCACTCGCATTCTTTGGGCCACGAAGTAGAGAAGGTGGGAGCATTCAACCGATATTTTGTTCCTACTAGACACCAGGAAGGAATAATTGCTATGGATATGGGAGTGGCCAGAGAACCTTCCAGTCTACCAGATGGGTATTCCTGTACAAGGAACTTGATAATGTTGGTTGTGGTTGGCAGTGAAACTTAGGGGACAGAGAGGTCTACTAGTGCTTTTCTTGCCAACATAGTAAGTTGGAGGGGGTGATGATTAAAGAAGGTTAGGGCTTGTGGAATATGGAGCTTCTGTTTATGGGCCAGCCACCTTCTTATTGAAACTTGACAACACTGGTGCTCTGAGAAGCTTGGAAGTATGTGAGAATATATACTATGTTTTGTTACTGCTGATGGAGGAGAGAGGTATGTTTTCTTAAGGTGGGCTTCATGTTCCTTTGGATTGAGTTCTAGAAATAATGCACATTTCACAAGCAAAACACGTATTTTATGTGGTAGATATCTTAGTCCCTTTGGGCCACTATAACAAAAATACCATAAAGCGGGTGTTAGAAACAGCAGAAATTTATTTCTCATGGTTTTGGAGACTGGGAAGTCCAAGATCAAGGGGATGGCCGGTTCAATGTCCTGTGAGGGCCTGCCTCTTCTTTCTTCTGTGGCGCTGTGTCCTTACATGGTGGGAGTGGAGAGAGAAAGCTCTAGGGCCTTTACTCGAAGGCCATTAATCTCATTCGTGAGGGCTTCACCCTCCTGGCCTAATCACCTCCGTAAGGCCTGATCTCCACATACCGTAAAATTAGGTTTTAAAAGGAATTTTGCGAAGACGCAAACACTCAGTCTATGTAAGTAGGGTACTGTTTTATATCATTAATTGGTTTGATCCGTAACATTCATTGGTGGCGGAGCTCAATTCCCAAAATTTCATTGGGAATTTCACTCCTGGGTATTTGCAATTCAATTCAACAAGGCTTTTTGTTCTCAACCATGTGCCACAGGCGCTGTTCCAGGCCCTGGCCCATATTACGAGGATGCATAAGACCTACTCCTGTTTCTTTTAGATACTCCAAATACAGCGGTAGGCTACGTGTCCAGCGTGGTCCTAAAATCCTGAATGTGCTCTCAGATTATTCTTACGTCATCCAGAGAGGTGATAACCAGCGTTCTGGGAAGAAGGAGTTGGAAGGTGCGATGGGCTAACAGAGAAGTTGGCATAACCAAGGCCAACTGATGACTAGTGACTTCTTCAGGAACCTTTGGAAGCTGAACACTGAGCCATTCAAAGTAAGATCTCCACCTGTCTTGATTTTGTTACTTTATGTATTACAGTCTAAAAAGGCGAAACTTATTTCTCCCTTGCTGAAGAAAGTGAAGCAACTTAAAATGACCCAAGGATATGTATTATGAAAAACAATAACGAATGAATGAAGTAACAGTTTTAAAGCAGCTTGCTTTTATTTATCGCCTTATTATTTCAGACATCAGTAACCTTTTAAAATAACACCGAGGGAACGACAGAGCTACTGAAGCTGGATCCAACAGACACCTTATTATAAGGTTGTAGATGATGAGCTCTATGGCAATAAAATGTCAAGGTGCCCGTGGACATTGATGAGTTTCTGGGTGATTACACCATGAAACCATATTTCAGAATGTCACCTTTCTTGGCATGTAGCGGAGAGGTTTGCAAAGCATGTTCGATGTCCCGGATGCAGGCCACCAGCTCATGGTTCGTGTCAGGGCCACACAGTGACAAACTGTCCGCTTCTAACCTCTTGGACCAAGGCCACAAAAAGAAATCTTTTAAGCACTTGTTTGTTTTACCAGACGATCATGAGAGTCTAAAAGCAGCTTTGCCAATTAGAGCGTGTCTTGTCGATTCATTTTGAAATGTAGTTTATTAAATCCACTTAAACGTAGTAAATACATGATACTTTTTACAAGAAGAAAGCAATACGGGAAAGCACAAGGAACAAAACCAAAACCATCCCTAACCCTCACCCTATGGCTTTTCCTAATTTTTTTTTTAAATTTATTTATTTGACAGAGATAGAGATAGCCAGCGAGAGAGGGAACACAAGCAGGCGGAGTGGGAGAAGGAGAAGCAGGCTCATAGCAGAGGAGCCTGATGTGGGGCTCGATCCCATAACGCCGGGATCATGCCCTGAGTCGAAGGCAGATGCTTAACCGCTGTGCCACCCAGGCGCCCCCCTAAATTTTTAAACTTTATATATACACTCACCGTTTCTACCAACCTCATTATTTTTTAAAGTTTGCCTATACCATTCACTATAATTTGGCTCCTTTATTTCACCTGCTGTGTTGTATTCCATTTCGTGATGTTAACGTACTTGATTTACCTATTCTCTTGCTCGTGGACATTTCTATTATTTCTAAGCTTCCAACATTATGAATAATATTCTGGGGCCTTCCTCCTCATTTGTGTATATATGTGATCGTTTCTCTAGGCAGTAATCAAGAAATTATACATCATGGGCCAAATCTGGCTTGTTGCCTGTTTTTGTAAATCAAAGTCCATTGGAACACTGCTCCGCCCACTTGTTTGTGCTTTCATGCCATAATGACAGCATCGAGTACTTGCCACAGAGATGATATGGACTGCGAAACCTCAAATATTTACTGTCCAGCTCTTTGCGGAAAAATTGGTGACCCCTCATCGGGGGTATTACGTAGGCATGAAGTTGCTGGGTGCGGAGTGTACATCTGACAGCTGGAGACGTAGAGCCGAGTCAGTCTGCTAGGAGCTTGTGCAAAATGATCCCCTTTCAACATCGTGTGCGATTTCCGGTGGCCCCGAGTTTTTGCCAGCATTTGTCAGTGTAAGACTTAAAAAATTTTCCCAGACTTTTGGATGATCCTGGGATCTCTTGTCATGTTAATTTGCGTGTCGATTACTAGTGGGGTTGGGCAACTTTCCAAGTGTTTATTAGCTCTTTTTTTTTTAAATGTGTGAATTACCTGTTAATAGCCTTTTTCCGTTTTTCCTGTTGAGTTCCCTGGGTTTTCTTAGGATTATTTCTTTATGTAATTTTTTTTAAAGATTTTATTTTTTATGTAATCTCTACAGCCAATGTGGGGCTGGAACTCTCAACCCCAAGATCAAGAGTCACATGCTCCCCCAACTGAGCCACCCAGAAGTCCCTCTTTTTATAATCTTGATGCTAATCCTGTGTTGATGGGTTTTCTGGTTACTTAGTAGTATAGAAATTCATGCCTTTTAATGGAGTCAGATTTGGCAGTTTCTATTATGGCATGTGCTCATTTACTGTCATATTCTGAAATTTTTTCCCCGTCCTGAGTTTATTTTTCTGCTTTCAGGGCTTTCAAATTTTGCTTCTCCTATTTCTATCCTTAATTTACCTTTAGTTTATTTTTGTGGTGTGTGTGAGATGGATTGTAACCTGCTTTTCCACACAGATCGTGAGCATCTTACCTTGTCCACAGAGATCTACACGATCATTTTCATGATCAGTTTCATGATCATTTTCATGACTGCATCATTGTCTATCATCATTCATTCAATTAATCTCCTCTTATTTTATATTTAGGTTAGTCCAGATTTTTCCCTTTTATAAATGATGGTAAGGTGATCGTTCTTTTAAAACAAATAAATTTTACCATCAGAAAAACAGAGACAGCAGGAAACAGGGACACTTTGAAAGACACCAACAACCTTCAAAATACTTTTAGGTTCAGAATTCATGAATTCGATGGGCATTTTTAAGTACGTCCTATGAGCCAGGAGCCATGTCTGGGCACTAAGGCTATGTGGTGTTTATAGGAGTCTGGCCCTCAGCATCTACTCAGACTTCTTTCTGGGTGCTTTTCTGTATTGCCGAGTTTTGTAAGTTAAAACTCTGTGTCTCCCGAAGTCTCCTTGTAGCTGGAGTTCTGCTCATCTTCATCCACTAGGTGCAGGTGCGCTCACGTGGGATTTAGGGGCCGTCATGAGGTAGTGGCCGTCGCGCTACCCTCGCTGTTGCTACCCCCAGCCAAGCCCAGCTGTGAAGAGCAAGGGCATTTCTGAAGCAGCCTTCTGGGCCTTATTCACTGGCTTTGTGGGAGCTGGAGGCCGTATGTTGGTGGCTGTCCAGCTCATTCTGGATTACACTCAGAGCAGTGTGCTCTGGACCTCAGGGGTTGGAGAAGCGGCCAGCTCCCCAGCCAGATGAGTAGTTCTGGGAGCCATTCGTGGAGGCCCAGTCCAGAGCCCGCTCCTCCATTGCTTCTCGATTGATCTCCTAAGGATCCAGTCCTTCGTGTTATATTGCTTTCTGGTTAGACTTTGGGGACTGGTTTCTGTTTCCTGCAACTGAGTCGGGTCGTAGACCACTCTTTGAAGGAGGAGATGGATTATAAACAAGAAATTCCCATAGAGTTTGCCAAGGGCCAATCCAGGAATGTGCTAGGTGCTGCGGGATCACAGAGAAAGGACTCTTTTTGCCCGCAGGTGTCAGGAAAAAATTCACCGCGGAGGTGATTTTCGGCTGAGTCCTAAAGGGTAATGTGGGGAGAGAGAACAGCCTGAGAAAGTCCAGAGACCTGTGAGCCTACACATAATTTGGTGTGGCTGAATCTCGGGGTGTGTGTGGTATAAAGACCACTCTCTGGTTGTGGATGGGACGGTTTGGAGAGGCTTAGAAATGTAGCTCGGGAGAACCTTAGGAAAAGGATATGATATATGCACGCATGAATGATGGAATGAATGAATGAATGAGTCAATGAATCAATGAATCAGTGAGTGAATGAAAAAAAAAAACAGAAAGAAGAGCACGGGATGGATTAGAGGAAAGTCAGGGTTCCTAAGTTTTTGCCCTGTAAACATCCCCTCCCTCCCAACAAAAGCTCCTTGTATTAGAACGTAAAGTCAATCCTAGCTGTGCTCTTTTCTCTCCGCGTCCCTTAGAAGGGCCAGCCCATGCTATTGCTCAGTAAACACCGGTTGAATGTTCGATCTGAGCAACTTGATTGGTCCTGTAAGAGTAGTTAACAACGAAGAGAATGAATGTGCTATTCTGAGTCACTGTTTTGAAAAGATTTAAACCCTTGCTGTAGATGATTAAACATTTTTTCCCCAAATTTTATCTTTATGTTTCTCAAGCAATAGCTCTTCCCTGTTTCTTCATGAGCTGATCAGAAAAAGCATTACCTTAAATCTCTCGGTTTTCCTCTCAGGTAAAATAGTCTATGCCTTTCTCTGTAACCTTTGCTAAACCTCTCATTCCAGCAGAAAATCTAGCTCTTTCCCGTCAAAACCAACAACAACAATGGTCTCTAATGATATTAGTGCTAACATTACCTCTTCTAATAATCATGAAAAAAGAAAAGCCGTAAAACCTCAGGGTCCCTTTACTCCGAAGCACTTCCAAGCCCTGTTTTGAAGTTTCTGTAGTCAGAGTTGAGACTTCTTTTGAATTAAATCTACTTTTAAGATTTTTTTTTTAGGAGTAGAATAAGCCATATCTTTTGTGTTCCTTTTTCTTAATATGAAGGGACTTGATAGTTAATTCGAATGCTTGTTTTACCGCAGAGATGCCTTGGGTTACAATCAAAAAGACATTTTTAAAAGGTTTTATTTATTTGAGAACCTGAGCAGGGTGAGGTTAAGGGGGAAGGGCAGGGAGAGGGAGAAGAAGACTCCCCCCTGAGCAGGGAGCTCATGCTGGACTGGATTCCAGAACCCTGGGATCATGGCCTTAGCAGAAGGTGGAAGCTTCGCTGACTGAGCCGCCCAGGTGCCCTCAGAAAGACCCNCTGAGTCGGGTCGTAGACCACTCTTTGAAGGAGGAGATGGATTATAAACAAGAAATTCCCATAGAGTTTGCCAAGGGCCAATCCAGGAATGTGCTAGGTGCTGCGGGATCACAGAGAAAGGACTCTTTTTGCCCNCATTTTTAAAAGGTTTTATTTATTTGAGAACCTGAGCAGGGTGAGGTTAAGGGGGAAGGGCAGGGAGAGGGAGAAGAAGACTCCCCCCTGAGCAGGGAGCTCATGCTGGACTGGATTCCAGAACCCTGGGATCATGGCCTTAGCAGAAGGTGGAAGCTTCGCTGACTGAGCCGCCCAGGTGCCCTCAGAAAGACCTTTCTAAAAGATACAACCAAAAGATAGAACACCTTTTGAACAGACAGAGAGCAGACTTACCAGCCTTTTCACCCAGTGCTATTGGGGTTCAAACAAGGGAAAGATCACTGGTGGGAAGAAATCTGTAGAAACTCGGTTCAGCAAACCTTGTGCCTTGCTTGTGTTCCCTCTCTCGCTGGCTGTCTCTCTGTCAAATAAATAAATAAAATCTTAAAAAAAAAATTTAAAAAAAAAATAAAAAAAGAAAGACCTTTCTAAAAGATACAACCAAAAGATAGAACACCTTTTGAACAGACAGAGAGCAGACTTACCAGCCTTTTCACCCAGTGCTATTGGGGTTCAAACAAGGGAAAGATCACTGGTGGGAAGAAATCTGTAGAAACTCGGTTCAGCAAACCTTGTGCCTTGCTTGGAAGGAGGGATAGAATCTGCATAGGGGGGAGGTTTAGCCGGAGAGGGTCGCTTGGAGGGCAAAGACACAGAAGTGAATGTGGGTGATACAATTCAAGAGACAGAAATTCGGAAATATTCGGTGAGGGCAAGAGTTCTGATGTTGAGAAGGGCACCTTATTTTGTTTCCTTTTTGCATACGAATTAGTGTTGTAGACATGCCAGGTACTGGCAAGGCACGATCGGGACCCTGTCCACGTGCCGGCCATCACTGAGACCGCAGTTTGGATGGGATTTTCCTGTTCTTGAGTTATTACAGTGTCAGAGCAGGTGGGGGGCCTTGAGAGATCCTCAACTCCCTCCCTTTACAAATCTCGAAACTGGAGTCCAGTGAGAAAGGACTTTTTGTAACTCACAAAATGAGTCAGGCATCTGACTCTAAATAGATCATTGAACGTTAATGGTGAAATTAACCTGCGAAAATACTACAGGGAGAAGTGTCAGCTGGTTGAGTACTTTCCTGCACTTCCTTTCTGGTAAAATCCCTCCGTCTGGAAGGGTGTTCCTTTCTTCTTGTGGGGTTCAAGGTGTTCCACTGAGTCTCTGTATAGTCCCGAGCGAGTAAGTGACTCTTACTTGTTGGCTAGGCTAGCATTTCCCTCTCATTCGTTCCTATAAATTAAAGTTCTGGTTTTTTCTTCTTCTTCTTTTTTTTTTAAGATTTTATTTGTTTATTTGAGAGAGAGAGAGAGCGACAGAGAGCAGGGAGGAGACAGGGAGAAGCAGGCTCCCTGCCCAGCAGGAAGCCCCAATACGGGGCTTGATCCCAGGATCCTGGGATCATGACCTGAGCAGAAGGCAGATGCTTAACCAACTGAGCCACCCAGGCAACCCTACGGGGGAGATTCTTAAGATAACTGGGAAGTCTGAGACCTGACCTTAGGGACAGTCGGTCAAGATGAAGAAAATGAGTTCTTGAAACACTCAGGCACAGATGAACACAGGAAGCTACATTACCCGACTCTGTTGGTATGGAAATGAGCTCCTAGTGTACAGTAATGGAGTGTTCCAGGCGCACAGTACTATAGATAGGCTTCCGTCATCCTGATGAGTCTGGAAGGTGGGTTTCTGCTCAGTGCGGTAAGGGATATATATCAGTGTGATCATGGAAAATGACAAGTCCGTGCTAGTTAAGAGAAATGGCAGTGCAAATTCAACAGAAACAGCCCCAGTTGATGTAGTAAGTCTTGGACATTAGAATTGAGGCTTAGGAAATACAAAAGCTTTTCTACAGGTAGCGTTTATTTAATCATGTTGACACTGTAGGACTTCAGGCAATCTGGAGCTTCCTGAAAACGAGCAAAATCCTTTAGCGGGATTGGTGGAGTGTAGTGGCTGATTCTAGACTTTGGTTTTGTCTTGATATCAGGCTTCTAAACTTGTGCCGGACCCTTTCTATGTAGGTGTTCTTGGACAAGTTATTTCATTTCTCTGATCTTCAATTTCCTTGTTTGTAAAGCAGAGATAATAATAGGATATGTATTTGGGAATGTCATGGAGATTTCATTGAGATTATACGTGTTAAGTATTTAGCATAGTATCTGGCACATAGAAAACACAAAAATATGACATCTGTATTCTGTTTCTCTGCTATTGTTACTCCTATTGACTTTGTTATTTTTTAATTAAACTCTTTATGCTGGAATAACTTCTCAGTTACAGAACAGTTGTGAAGATAATACAGAGAGTTTCTCTATACCCTCCACCCGGCTTCTGCGAATGTATGTTACTTTGAACATTTGTCAAAACTAAGACGACATTGGTCCAACGCTACTAATTAAACTCCAGGCTTCACTTAGATTTCCCTAGTCTTCCCATTAATGTCGTCTTTGTATTCCAGGAGCCAGTCGAGGGTATCATGTCATATTGACTTGTTCTGTCTCCTTAGATTCTCTTGGTAATGTGGGAATTTCTTAGTTGGTGTTTTTCATGACCTTGACATGTTTGAAGAGTACTACTCAGACTGTCCCTTGGTTTTGTATGAAAATTGTTACTAAAACTTTGCCTTTAGACACGTGTGTCTAGAAGATCTTACCCTTCAATTAGTGGAAAGAGACTACAAATGAAGTNCTTGGTAATGTGGGAATTTCTTAGTTGGTGTTTTTCATGACCTTGACATGTTTGAAGAGTACTACTCAGACTGTCCCTTGGTTTTGTATGAAAATTGTTACTAAAACTTTGCCTTTAGACACGCGTGTCTAGAAGATCTTACCCTTCAATTAGTGGAAAGAGACTACAAATGAAGTGGAAAAGTGCACTTATGATACATTTTGTAATAAGCCATAGTAGTTAAACTATGTCTTTTCCTTGTAGCAACAATTCTTAGGATGATGCCTAGCACACAGTTGGCAACTCACACTTTTTGAAGGGGGATAAATCATTGTTCCTGATTGAATTTGTTTTTTAAGACTTGTTTATTTTAGATCTAGTGAGTGTGGGGGGGTAGAGGGAGGGAGAAACAGAATCTTAAGCAGACTCTGCACAGAGTCCAACTCGGGGCTCAATCTCAAGACCCTGAGATCATGACTGGAGTCACTTCGATGCCCCCGATTTAATTGTTTATGGTACCATTAGTATTTTGATACATCTCTGTGTCGATGTAGTTTTATTTTTTTAATTAAATGATATCTCATTTAATAAGCCCCCTTAAGCTTTATAAGCAAGAAGCATCTAGGTAGATTTCACTAGCTCACATCTGTCTTGTCTGGGTCTGCTAAATGAAACAGCCATCACGCCCACACTTGGTACCCAACAGAGATGATCACTGATTTCTGTATTGGTCACTATGATCGACGCCTGTGTGAGGAGTGACCTTAAAATGCTGCAGAAAACTGAATAGAAAATGCGATTACAAAAACCAGGAGTAGCAAGCATCATAGAAAGTCAAAAAATGTTTAGGTATGTTAAGAAGTTCGTGGAATCTGACTGGAAAAAATACATATGCAAATGTGAAGTGATACTTTTGTTGGTAAGGGTCAGTTTGGGAGAAGAGTGGGAAATATCAGAAACCACTTTTTTACTTTTTCCCCTGCTAAACTTCTTTGTCCTTATGAGCAGAAAAATGAAGAAACACTTTTTCAAGGAATTCACCCTGTGATCTCTTTAATAAACTACAACAAATAGAAGATAGATGGTTTTCAGATTTTAGGAAATAACTGAATTTAGGATTAATGATATTTATATTTAATTATTTTTTAGAGATTTTATTTATTCTTTTATTTTAAAGATTTTTATCTATTTGAGAGAAGGAGCCCGAGCAAGGGGGTGGGCAAAGGGAGAGGGAGAAGCAGACCCCTCCACTGAGCAGGGATCCTGATGTGGGGCTCGATCCCAGGACTCTGAGATCATGACCTGAGCTGAAGGCAGATGCTTCACCGACTGAGCCACCCAGGCGTCCTGAGATTTTGTTGATGTAATATAGAGAGAGAGCTCAAGAGAGCACAGGTGGGGGGAAGGGACAGAGGGGCAGAGGGAGAGAGAGAAGCAAATTCCCCACCAAGCAGGGAGCCCTATGTGGGGCTCCATCCTAGGACATTGAGATCATGACTTGAGCTGAATGCAGACCCTTTTGTTTTGTTTTTTTTTAAAGATTTCATTTATTTATTTGACAGAGAGAGAGACAGCCAGTGAGAGAGAGAACACAAGCAGGGGGAGTGGGAGAGGAAGAAGCAGGCTCCCAGCGGAGGAGCCTGAAGTGGGGCTGGATCCCAGAATGCTGGGATCACACCCTGAGCCGAAGGCAGACGCTTAACGACTGAGCCACCCAGGCGCCTCCTGAATGCAGACCCTTAACCGACTGAGCCACCCGGGCTCCCCGGGATGAATGATGTCTAGACAGCTGTTGGAAGACTCTGTCTATAGTNACACAAGCAGGGGGAGTGGGAGAGGAAGAAGCAGGCTCACAGCGGAGGAGCCTGATGTGGGGCTGGATCCCAGAATGCCGGGATCACACCCTGAGCCAAAGGCAGACGCTTAACGACTGAGCCACCCAGGTGCCCCCTGAATGCAGACCCTTAACCGACTGAGCCACCCAGGCTCCCCGGGATGAATGATGTCTAGACAGCTGTTGGAAGACTCTGTCTATAGCGCTGCTGAATTTAAATATGCACAGTATATGTAAATGTCTACCTGATATGATTAAATTGCTTAGAGAGCCCTGTGGATTCCAGAGGGACATAGGAACTGTCCGTCGAAACACTTCTTGTTTTTCCATCCTATATTAGTAAAACTGTCAGACTGAATGAGAACAGGGTAAGCTGAGACCCCCGCCTCCTTCTCCATAAGTGAGATCTTCTCCCAGAACCGCATCCACACGACCCCACATATGGTAAATGGAGCTCACAGCTGGAACGTGCTTTTGTGAGGGCGTTTGAACCCATTTAGTGGCTATGTGCGTAGACCGTATGTGGAGAAAAGCAAAAGGAATTTGGTTTTGAGTGCACTCCGTTCGTGGTGCTGCTGGGCAGCGTATAGTCAAAGGGAGCCCAGTCACTGTTATTGTGTGATCCGAAGGTGTGGGCAATGGATTTGGAAACATTAGTTCTACTTTAGCA
Organism: Ailuropoda melanoleuca; assembly: GCF_002007445.2. Lineage (NCBI taxonomy): Eukaryota > Metazoa > Chordata > Mammalia > Carnivora > Ursidae > Ailuropoda > Ailuropoda melanoleuca. The sequence goes on along the minus strand of NC_048238.1, from coordinate 82,237,204 downwards.
TAATTGCTTTCCCTTCCTGCACCTGTTTTCCTCTCTCCATGCCACCTTTGGACATTTCCTGACACAGAAGGCAATTAATAATGGAAGTTGTGGTTAATCCAAATAGATTGGTAAATGATGGGCTAGTGGTTTATTAAATCTAGTTCTATTTTTTTTTTTGATTCCCAAAAAGCCGTAACTGGAAGAAATGAGGCAAATAATTTACAAATCTGATGTTTTACAAATTCATTGATTCATCAAACATTTATTGAGCACCTTTTCGTCTCGGGCACTGTGTTGGACGTGAGAGGAAGAACTAATGGGAAGGGCAGACATAACCGCGTCTGCTGTGCTCTCAGGAATGAAGTCCTCCCCAGCCCCGTAGCGGTTGGTGATGCCAAGAAAATGAGAATGGAAATCCTTTGCGTTAATTTAGCTTTTTGACAAAAGGATCGTTTGGTTCTGGGAGATAAAAAGTAAGACAGATACTGCTTTTAAAACGTAAAGCAACGTATAGTATAGTTTGGTCTAATTTGTTTAGTTAAATGACGTTCTGTGGAACTGATTGTGAAATTCCGAAGCTCCATCAGTGCGGGCAGAGTTTTCAGCCGTCCTCTCTTACTGCTCCAGAGTGTTAGTTTGCCCATTATTCTTTGCTCCTGAGCTAGAAATTCTGAATACCTAACGTCCTATTTCATGCCATGTGCTTATTTTTTAAAGAAACCACTTAGAGCTGCGTGGTGCTTAAGGTTTTAGGACCTCCAACTGTTGATTTTTTATAATCTTTACTAAGTGTTTGGAGAGAACAGAAAGCCCTCTGCTTGCACTCAGGAGGAAGAGTCCATTTAGGTCTGAGATCCTTTCCATCTAGATATTTGAAGAGCATTGTGATTATTAAGTATGATTATATGGATAAAAACACTTCAAATTTCTAAAGCGCAATAAAATGTAAGGTACATTAGGCCCCCTGTGCGGCCAGACTTTTATGCAGTTCCCTCTGTATTTTCGAAAACTTAGCCTTGAACCTTGAAGTTGGCAAGTAAGAATTAGGAACAGGAGCGGATGTTACAAAGCCCATGCATGGAAACTCGGCACTTTACATAAGAGTATCAGGGGAGCACACTCTGAGTCTTTGAGCTTTTTATTTTACTTTATTTTATTTTATTTGAGAGAGAGCGAGAGAGAGAGCAGGAGCAGGGAGTAGAGAGAGAAGCAGACTCCCCGCTGAGCAGGGAGCCCAACGCAGGACTCGATCCCAGGACCCCAGGATCATGATCTGAGCCGAAAGGGGACGCTTGACCAACTGAGCCACCCAGGCGCCCCTGAGCGTCTTTTTTTTTTTTAAAGATTTTATTTATTTATTTATTCATTCGATAGAGATAGAGACAGAGGGAACACAAGCAGAGGGAGTAGGAGAGGAAGAAGCAGGCTCGCAGCAGAGGAGCCTGATGTGGGGCTCGATCCCATAATGCTGGGATCACGCCCTGAGCCGAAGGCAGACGCTTAACTGCTGTGCCACCCAGGCGCCCCCTGAGTGTCTTTTTAATACATATTTCGTAATAAGCTTGGTTATCTGGTTGAGATGCAGCAGTTCGTGGAATTCAGGTANGATCCCATAACACTGGGATCACGCCCTGAGCCGAAGGCAGATGCTTAACTGCTGTGCCACCCAGGCGCCCCCTGAGCGTCTTTTTAATACATATTTCGTAATAAGCTTGGTTATCTGGTTGAGATGCAGCAGTTCATGGAATTCAGGTAGNATTCAGGTAGGAAGGAAGACAGCTACAGGTAGTTTGGGGGACAGAAGAATAGACATTCGACTGCCTGACAAGGATGAAGAGAAACATGGAGCCAGCTGGAGCTGGATTACCATACAGCATAATCACTGTGGGTCCTGTGGATGGCTTTGAGTCATTGAGGAAAGGTTAAATAATGTTCTGTGTCATTTGAGATGACGGGGAAGCGGGTGATACAATCTCCCACTGATGTTCAGATTTCGGAGTTAGAGATCCAGACTTCGGTTATCTGGAACATGTGCCAGTGTGAAACATTGTATTTTCCTGACAGAAAACTGAAACATTATTAGGGGAATATAATTATGAATCGCTCTTAGGAATGGCTCTCATTAGTTGCTTTATAAAAAAATAAAACCACGTGATTCCTAGCCCTGATTTCGTGACACCCCACCATAACTCCAGTCATGCCACAAGGCGTAAGGCGTATTGTGAAGTTCAAGCCAATGGCCAGTAAAGCCATGGGAGGATTGCTTGGTCCATGGCGTGCCCTGTGTCGGTCACGGTGCCTGGCACAAACTAGGCAGTTGACATTTTTGTTGAGAGAGAGAGAGAGAGAGAGAGAGAGAGAGAGAGAGTGTGTGTGTGTGTGTGTGTGAGATATGTATAATATACACATTGCCATAGGGTATACCATTGACCCTTGAACAAAACAGGTTTGAGCTGTAGAAGTCCACTTTATTGTTTTTTTTTTTTTTAAAGATTTTTATTTATTTTTTATTTGAGAGAGAAAATGAGTGAGAGATAGAGCACAGGAGCAGGGTCAGAGGAAGAGGGAGAAGCAGACTCCCACTTAAGCAGGGAGCCCGACGCGGGGCTCGATCCCAGGATTCTGGGATCATGACCTGAGCTGAAGGCAGCCGCTTACCCGACTGGGCCGTGCAGGCGCCCCACAAATCCACTTTATTTGCAGATTTTTCACAGTAGAGTTCTGTAAAGGTATGTTCTCTTAACGATTTTCTGCACCGTTTCTTTGGTTTATTGTAAGAATACAGTATATAATCCGTGTAGGATACAATATACGTGTTAATTGACTGTTTATGCTATCAGAAGGGCTTCCAGAGGACATAGGCTATCTGCGGGTATGTCTTGGGGGNCACCGTTTCTTTGGTTTATTGTAAGAATACAGTATATAATCCGTGTAGGATACAATATACGTGTTAATTGACTGTTTATGCTATCAGAAGGGCTTCCAGAGGACATAGGCTATCTGCGGGTATGTCTTGGGGGGAGTCCCATGTTATCAGTGGATTGTTAACTGCACGTAGGGTCGGCACTCCTCATCCCCGTGCCATTCACGGGTCAACTATATATATTTTACAAGAGGGGATGTTGAAAAGTCAGAGATTCTAGTGCATTCTACCATTTTAAAGGCTAGTAGCTGTTTATCAAACAGCCATAGAAATTAGTGGCATATGTGCATCAGTTTTGCTCACATGACTGTGGGTTTGGTGGGCATCCGCTTTGTGGCTTTTAGTTGCTGATTGGATGGAAATCTGTTCTGTGTATTTGGGACTAGCCAGTTATCTCGGGCATGCTTTTCTAATGGTGCCAGAGGGTGATCTAAAACACGAATGACGTGAGGTCCTCGTTAAGATTTAGGCTTGAAACTGTTAACACTGTCTCTGCCTCCCACATTCCTCTGTAGAAAGCAGTCCCGTCATCAAGCCCCAAGGGACACTACTTTTAGGGCTGGAAGTGTAAAGTGAGATGGCAAAGGAGGGGGTCTAGGCAGGAGTGATGAACTTGGGTTAATAATTCCATCTAACATACTTAGAAATCACAAAAACGTTAACAAGGCTTGAGGTCAGGTACCTGTCATTACTGTCGTGGGACAATAATCAAATTTTTCCTTTTACCTCTACAATACCTTACTGAGATCCAGGGCACATTCCAAAACCAACTATTCATGTAGGATTGAAAATTTCTACCCAATCCTTGATGACCTAAATTCCGTTTTTCAATAAAAGCTTTTATTTTATTTTATTTTATTTTATTTTATTTTATTTTAAAGATTTTATTTATTTATTCGACAGAGATAGAGACAGCCAGCGAGAGAGGGAACACAAGCAGGGGGAGTGGGAAAGGAAGAAGCAGGCTCGTAGCGGAGGAGCCTGATGTGGGGCTCGATCCCATAACGCCGGGATCACGCCCTGAGCTGAAGGCAGACGCTTAACTGCTGTGCCACCCAGGCGCCCCAAAAGCTTTTATTTTAAATTAATTTCCCTGCCCAACATGGGGCTCGAACTCAGAACCGTGAGATCAAAAGTCGCTTTCTCTACTGACTGACCAGCCTGGCACCCCTAAACGACTATTGACAAATGTTCTACCAGAGCAGTAATAGAGACCAAGAAGAAAGCGTCTGCAGCCACATTTTCGCTGTGTCTTAGGAATAGCTGGATCCAAAATGTTATTGTACCTCAGAAAAGAAACGACATTAAAGACATTGCTGTGCATCCCGCGAGCGTGTCTCACTTCACTTGAGTGTTCAATAGAGGGTTAACATGCTCTATTCCGTGGAAATCAGAATATCAGAAAACACCTCTTTGATGGGCGGAAGTGTGTTGGGTTGCATGATGGTATCTTTCCCGCTTGACAGCTCCTCATGCTAAGAATGAATCATTATCCTGATGTTGAACATGTATCATCTGAGAGATTCCCTGGCACTGGTAGGTGCATTAGTATGAATTGGCACTTGGAGGGTAGTCACAATGTTTGCTAACATGTCTCTTAACTCAATTTCGTTATACAGATAGGTGGGTTCCATCATTTCTTCACTGAATTCCCACAAGTCTGTCGTTAAAAATACCTGAAAACATGTATAGCAATTATATGAGAACTCCTACCTCAAAATCAATTACTTCTATCCCTTTGCTTCTTTCCTGGGGATGAAAATGGCACCGTACATTTAAGTAGAATTATAGTGTAAGGATCATCGGAAAGAGTAGGTCTGCTGTGCTCCAATTCGGCCTCGGGTCATGGTGGTTCGCATGGGGTCTGCAGCTGCGCTTCAAGATGGTGGCGGAGCAACTGATCGTTTGCAGAATATGAATATATACACATGTAGGAATTTCTTTCTCAGAAGAATGTCTGTAGCTTTCATCAGAGTCTTTCAAAATTCCAAGACTCGGGGCCCCTGCGTGGTTCAGTCGGTCAAGTATCTGTCTTTGGCTCAGGTCATGATCTCCGGGTCCTGGGATTGAGCCCTGTATCGGGTTCCCTGCTCAGTAGGGAGTCTGCTTCTCTCTCTGCCTCTCTCTCCCTCTTCCCCTCCCCACTGCTCATTTTCTCTCTCTCAAATAAATAAATAAAATTTCTAAAAAAAAAAATAAATAAAAGTCCAAGACTCAAAAAACACTAACAAAATAGTGCCATGTCTAGTAGAGTTTGTGTTCAGTTGGGTATTTTGACTCCTCCTTCGTGGAACTCCATTCTGTTTCTGCCTTGCTCAGAGAGAAAGGATGACTTCCACTAGCTTGAGCAGAGCAGAAACCCTGAAGACCCCTGGCACCATCCCGGATAGGTCATGCCCTCTGGTCACTATAGAATGTCCAGCCTCTATACTCTGGCACCACCCAGCTCCTTTTTGAGGAGGCCTCCTATGAGAAGCAGATCGGTAGCTGGCTGATGAATGGCCACGTTTTCTGCTTTTTACTTCTGTGCCACGCAAGTCAGTGATGAAAGGAGTAGTGGGCACGTAGCAGAGGGAGGTGTGGAATCTCACCCCCTCGGGCCTCTTGTCTGAGGTATTCCTCTTCAGAGGGCATCACGTCATGCCCTCTCCATGGCAATGGTTCTCAAACTGGGCCATGCAGCGATTGCATGTAGAAGCAGGGCTAGCAGCAAGCTAAAACGCCATCCTTCCTTTCCTGTTTAAAATGTATAGTAGGATGGAAGTGAGGGAAATTCTTTTGATTACAGGGATCGTTGAGAATCATCTTTCATTCATATTAGAAATGTTCACCCACTCCGGTGATTTATTTTTAATAAGAAATCTCATCTGATGCTAACAGAACTGTCCCATACCGTGCTTTGGCTGCTATGAATTTCTGAAATCCCACTTATTGGGGATCTTAGTTCCTGTGTTTGTATCAGAGCCCTTCACTCTTTCAGGCCTTTGAATTTTACATTGAAATCTGGTCATGACCTTCCCTTGTCTTTTCTTCGAGGCAGAACTGTGTAAGTGTAGTCTGTCCATGCTTTGGGCTCGATGGCCCTCATGGTACACAATATAAGACAGTTATATTATGTGACCACTTGTGGGCTACAGCTTACGATTGCTCTAGGCATCCATAGAAGAGAGAGCGTAATGTAGGGTGAGAGTTTTTGATAGTCCTGTTCAGGAACCAGGTCGTATTCTTATGGAAACCACACAGCAATTTATAGGGCACATTCTCACCATCCTTATTTTATTGAAGAGGGACTGAGGCTTCTCAAAGTTAACAACATTTCCAGTGGTCACAAAGATGGTAAATATTAGAACCGAGACTCAAGTTTCTCTGCGTCCAAAGCCAGGGGATGCGTGTTTTGACTGCATGACGCTGCTTGTGTGAATGTGGGAGTTAATAGGGTTTGCAATGGGCCTTGATAGACAAACAGGCTTTCAGTAGGAAGCGTGGGGGAGGGAATTCCCAGGACAAGAAGTGAATAAGCAGGAGCACAGAGATTGGAATGATGACCGGGCTGGTTATTCACAAGACCCACCTGGTTCCTGGCATTAATGGATACTCTGGGTTAAGGATAGAAATAAGAAATTGGAAACGAGGGCTGTTTTTTTCCTTGAAATCTAAGCCATGTGGTTGAAATTTGATGGTAAAACCTACAGTACCCTTTTATTCTCTGACTTAAGAGGTAGGCTAGTGCACTGTGATAAAAATTAAGTATTTGATTAATTCAATTATGTGAAATATTATTCTACACATTTTTCTTTTTTCTCTGAGAGACAGTGAGTGAGACCCGCAGGGGTGGGTGGCTGGCCAGAGGTAGAGTGAACCTCAAGCAGGCTCCATGCCCCAGTTGGGAGCCAAGGCACGGCTCCATCTCACAACCCTGAGACCATGATCTGAACTGAAAGCAGGAGTCTGATACTTAACGAAGCCACCAGGCACCCCAACTGCACACATTTAAATGCAAAGGAATGTTGATTTATGACCTTTTAGTGAGTTTTAAGGAGGTGAGGGGTCAGATGATTTTGAGAGTCAGATAGCCACTAGATTGAACAGAGACTCTCTAACAAAGGCTGATCTTATTTTTGGAAAATGTATCTTGGGGTGCCTGGCTGGCTGAGTTGAAGGAGCCTGCGACTCTTGGTCTCAGGGTCATGAGAGTACTATCTCTAATTTTGATCCATTTTTGGATTTTAATCAAGAGAAACAGTTGAATCAACCAACCCCTTTTGAACTACCACTGTCTGGCAGAATGACCTAATTTACAGCTAGGTTTTTTTTTCTTTAACGATTTATTTATTTAGAGAGAGAGAGAGAGAGTGCAAGTGGGCGGGGGAGGGGTAGAGGGAAAGAATCTAAAGCTGACTCTTTTTTTGTTTGTTTTTTTGAAGATTTTATTTATTTGTTTGACACAGAGAGAGACAGCCAGCGAGAGAGGGAACACAAGCAGGGGGAGTGGGAGAGGGAGAAGCAGGCTCCCAGTGGAGGAGCCTGATGCGGGGCTCGATCCCAGGACCCTGGGATCACACCCTGGGCCGAAGACAGACGCTTAATGCCTGAGCCACCCAGGCGCCCCTAAAGCTGACTCCTAAGCAGAGCTTGATCCCATGACCCAGAGATCACCACCGGATCCAAAATCAAGAGTTGCCCACGCGATGGACTGAGCCATCCAGGCGCCCTGCAGCGAGGGTTTGAATTGGAGGGGGTCTAGATAAAGAGCAGCGGTTCTCAAACTTGAGCCTACATCAGAAAGAATCACCTGAAGGTTAATACACAGTTGTCGGGGCCCTACTTCCAGGGACTCCCATGCAGTAGGTCTCTGGTGAGTCCCCAAAATTTGCCTTTCTGACAAGTACCCAGGTAATGTTAATGCTGTTTTTCATTGGACCGTACTTTTTTTATTGTTATAATAATATTTTTAATTATATTATGTTAGTCACCATACAGTACATCCCTAGTTTTTGATGTAAAGTTCCATGATTCATTACTTGCGCATACTTTGAGTACCACTTATCTAGGCTGGTTTCTCAAAAGGCCCCATCTCAGAATCAATCAGGTGAAACCAACAATTAAACCCTTAGCTGATTTATGGGAGAATTGAGCACTTTGATAGACTTGTCCTGTGTTCAATAAATTGGGATCAGTGACGGGAATATCTTATCTTCCATTCTTATGGAAAGCAGTTCTGTAAAATGGAAAGAAAACAAGACTTGGGAGTCAAGACTGTCTGGATTCCAATTCCAGCTGTGGTTTTACTAGATGTATAGCTTTGTAAGTCAGTTACATCTTTGAGCTTTGGTGTCTTAACCCCAAAACCGATTGAATAATGTGTTAGGATTGCTGGGAGGATTAACTACAACAACGCAGGTTAAATTTGGATGTCTGTGTTGATTCGCTATTTCACCCATGTGCACTTGACTGAAGAAAATGGTATTTAAGTGGATCTTTGAAGGCATAAGTGGAATTGCGTGTGTCTTTACTTGGGCTTTACCTTCATCAGTTTGAATATTTATTGCCCTGAAGGTTGTTCGTCTGTAGCACGTTGGTATCTCCATAATATCAGAATAAATTTATTTGCCAGTTAGGATCTGTGATTGGGAAATGAGTATTTCTGGGGCGCCTGGGGTGGGCGCAGTCAGTTAATCATCCGACTCTTGATCTCAGCTCAGGTCGTGATCTCAGGGTCATGAGATCGAGTCCCGAGTCGGGCTCTGAGCTCAGCGTGGAGTCCGCTTGGGATTCTCTCTCTCTCCTTCTCCCTCTGCCCCTCATGGTCGTGCTTTTTCTCCCTCTCTAAAATAAATAGATCTTTTTTTTTTAAGGAAATGAGTATTTCTGCAATTCTCCTACAGTTGGACTCCTTTGAATTGGAATGATTTTGAAGTAGAAGGAAGGCTGCTGTCACGAAGTGTCAAAAGAGTAGCTGTTTTCTCTCTCGTTGCTGCCCCTTTTCAGAATAAACTGAAGGGTAAAAAGGTTTCTGTGAACCAATAGAGGCCAAAACTCTTGAGGCTTAACATTTGCTTTTTTTCCAGGGCAAGTGCCTTAGACAGAGAGTGATGGCTGTTGAATGGTCTGACAGGCTATAAAGCACTCTATGTGTTGGTCTGGACCCTGTCAGCCCCACAGTCAGAATTCGGGTCTTGGTCTTGGAATGGATTGACGTGATCTTTGGTCTGCCTTTGGGTTGTCTTTGTCTTTCGGTGTGCTGCTACTTTAATAATTATCTTGATATGTCAGTGTTCTTCCCCGAAACCCTAAAATCTCGCTCAAGTGTGGTCTCTGAGTCTCAGGTTCCACTCCAGGCTTAATGAGTCCGAATGTTCATTTAACCCGATCCCAAGATGACTCGTATGCACATCGATGTTTGAGAAGTACACCTCTAGGTGTCCTCTCTAGTCCTTTGAGGTCTCATGTTTAGGATTCTAAGGAAACTTATAAAGATTTGTACTCCTATTGTTCTCATTGAAGTTACTACTTGAATTGATGTTTCTTGTGTCTCCGTTACTTTTTCTCCCTCTCTGCACCTAACACCTATCTTTTTCAATAACCGGCTCGAATATCAACTTCTGTTGGGAATACCTTTTGTCCTACTGATTCCCATTTCATTTGTTCTTCTACAGCAGTATGTTATCATAGTGTATTCCAGTGGACCAGTGATTGGCCAGGCTGGCTGTGAATTCAGATTGGCCGTGCAGCTTTTAATCAAACACAGATGCCCAGTCCGGATCCACTGAATCACAGACACTGGGGGGAGGGGAGGGTCCATCCTACACATAGATATTAAAAATAATCTGCTTGTTAAGTTTGGTATGCATTTCTTTTTTAAAAAATATTTTATTATTATTTATTTGATAGCAAGAGCACAAGCAGGGGAAGAGGCAGGCAGAGGGAGAGGGAGAAGCAGACTTCCCTCTGAGCAGGGAGCCTACTGCAGGACTCAATCCCAGGACCCTGAGAACATGACCTGAGCCAAAGGCAGTCGCTTCACTGATTGAGTCACCCAGGCGCCCCTGCATTTCTGTTTTTAATTGAAGTATAAATGATATATAAAATTAGTTTCAGCTGTGTAACATGACAGGAAAGCAGCCCTCTCCTGGCCAGGACCCCTCCCCATTGCCCATGTCTAGTTTCTCTCCAGGGAGGTGTGATGGGGGAGGCATGGGCAGAGGGTTTAGTGTGAGTGGGTCCCCGGAGGGAGAGTGTGCTGGGGTGTGGGGGGGTCCCACCACTTCACATGCACTTACAAGACTGGTCCCCAGGGAACCGAAATGGAAAACGATGGAACACTTCATGAATTTGCATGCCGTCCTTGCACAGGGGCCGGGCTGACCTCTGTACCATTCTGATTTACTGTATGTGCTGCTGCACTGAGCTCGTGTTGAGAACTTTGTGGATCTACTTACTGT
>NC_048238.1:82147407-82226757 GCF_002007445.2 Ailuropoda melanoleuca | reverse complement strand
GAGTCACCACTCGTGTATGCTGAAATGGTTGAGGGTCTATCCCCACCAGACTCTGCTGCTGGTGCACGTGGGGTTGAGGAGAAGGATGTTACCAGCTGGTGCTGAAAGAGACATGAAACAAACATACGTGCAGTCTGTGTGGTTGGCAACACCATGACCTTTTTGCCCTTGTGCGCTTGGGCCTTCCTTGTCTGCAGGTGCAGCAGGGACCAGTGTTGACAGGGCCAAGTACCCTGGAATTGAAGTTATGTTGAACTTACTGTGTGCACTGGACTGACATATAGAGGACTCTAAATATAACTCTCGATTTTCTTTGTTTTTCGTAAACCTTTTCTTTTAAAAATCACTCAGGTTCCCCGGAGTTCTTTCAAATGGGAACCAGTGTGCGATAATTTGGATCCACCATAGGGTAACAACCAGCGTCCAGCGCAGTTTAGCTTCTGTCGTGACTGAGAGTTTATCATGTAAATATAAGGCTCGCCCATATGACCAAGAGACTGTTCTTTCCGTTGGACAAAGAAAAGGGACAGGCTAGGATATATGTTCCTGTGTCAAGCAGTGATTCTGTGGATGAAACTAAGCCACCTCCCTGGCCCATCTGTGTAATCATCTGATCAAGAAACTCCTCTTAGATTTGCTACTCGAATAAAAGAAAATGTAATGATCCTTCCTTTCAACTAAAAGCGACTTGGTGCCTTGTGTCAATTAGCTAAGCCTTTGGCACCGTGTATTCTGTTTTCTCAGCATATGCAGACATTGGTAGCTAGCAGTTTTGTGGTTTGGAATTATCTGCATAGTCATCCAGGAAAAATACTGTCCAAAATTGGTTTCTTTTTAATTTTTTTGGCATTTTACATGAATATGTAATTACCAGTGCACACTTAACAGAGGACGGCAGGACACCGTGTTAACAATTATGTTTAGACTTTGTCAAATGACTTCAAGAAGTTAATCACCTGCAGAAAGAGAACAAAGATCCCAAATATGGTTTTGGTGCTAGTCCAAGTTTATCTCCTTAATCTCTACAAGGATTTAGTAAAATGGGTAGAAAAGCAAAAACATTCGGTCATATTTGATACACATTTTCTTTCTGTCTAGATGTTAGTAATAAAAGAAGCTTGCTTTATTTTACTGGCTCCAATTAGACGGGTTCTGCATGGATACTATGGAGGAAGCCTCAAATGGGAAAAGTCCAGGTCTTATAAAAAAGAGGAAAGAAAGGAGATAATAAGAGTATCAAGCTCGTGAGCAGTATTTGTTTTCAGTGCTGCAATTAGCGTGGCGAAGATATGTATGTGTAGTCTAGAACCTAGGCATGTCAGTCAGTTCCGAAATTCAAACTGGTTCCCATTAAGAGGGGCTGCTTAGAACTAGGCATCAGGGCAGGCCAGTGCTCTTGCCTAGTATCTGTGAGAGCGCGAGTCCGCCTGCCCGTGTGTAGTGTATAGGGGTGGATTTTGAGTGTTTTCCCAATGCTCTGTCCCTGGTGTTGCAGATAGTTTTAGACCCAGCATGCCCTGTTCTGGATCAGAGCCACGTTATCCAAAGCCAGTATTTTGAGGAGACAGGACCACCTGTGTTGTACAAATGGGAGGCACTGTCCGGTTGACTACGAGATGTCTCCCCAGTTCATGTGGTCTCTGAGGATGCACGCACTTGAACTGGGTCCTCTTACTGTTTCCTGGGGGTGGAGGCAATGTGTGGACAGCTAGCCCTCCTAGACACAAGGGCACTAAGGGTCAGTCACAGGTGAGTGAGGAGGACAGGAGCCTAGAGGGCTAACTGGTACACCGGCCCACCACGCGGAGTGGCCCTAGGCATCTGGATAATTAGAACGTAGACTGGGTTAGGAAGCTCCTATTACACCATTTCACTCCTTGAAGGGAGCTTAGCAGTGTAGAGACAGACCCAGTTTTAAATTCTAGCCTCAGGATTTTCTTACTTGTGTGACCTTAAGCAAGTCATTTTTCTCTGAGCTTCAGTTTTCTCTTATGCAAAATCAAGGTAGTTTGAAATTACCATGTAATTCTCAGGTAATTGTAGATTGTAAGAGTTAGAAATTTTGCATATATTTGTGGGGCTTTTTTGAATTATTCAGTAAATGGTAATTATATTAGCATTGACTCATCTGCCTTAGGCTGCCTTTAAGTTCATTGTATACGAAAGTGACTTGATTTAAAGGAGACTGATCTCCTGGGAGGAGAAGTAATTATTGACTTACTGTTACTGTCCCATACTACTCTGTTATTCTTACCAGATTTATATCTTGGTATCCTTCTGGTTTATGGAGCTAGTTTCAGAGCCTTCTCTGCTCTCGTTATTCATGCATCATCCTGCAGTTGAGACTCATGCCATCTGAATCCTACCACTTTCTATTTGTTTTTTTTTGACCTTGTAATACTTTTCCTTAGCTCCTAAGATTCTATTTTTCATGTATTACCAAATATACTCCTTCCTCAAAGCACTTTATTTCTATTTGCTGGAAAATTATTATATAAATATATGGTATCTGTTATGCTAATGGTGCCATGTAGAATTGGACAGTGCACAGCATACACAACTGTACATGGAGGTCCACTATTTTAACAGTATTCATCCCTACTTCATTTCACTAACCTAGAATTAGTACTCCACCTCCAACATATTACAGTCCAATATCTTACTCATAGACTGAAACCTCCTATTTTTATCTTTCTTTTTATCAGTCTCAGTACAACTGCTTATACCCATGATACTTTGATGTTCATCCTCCTCTCCCCATGTCTTGTATTAATATTCTATTAACTGAGTTCTATTTTCTGGGTCTCAGAAGGCTGAAATTAGGTGTTGGCTGGGTGAGGGCCTTATCTAGGAAAGAATCTGTGTTGTCGTTCATTTCAGATCGTTGCTAGAATTCACTTCCTTGGAGTCATCAGACTAAGGTCTCATTTCCTTGTTTGCTGCCAGCCAGGGACTGTTCTCAAACTCTACAGCCTGCCTCTATTCCTCAGCTCGTGACCTTTTCCATCTTCAAAATCAGCCACAAATCCCCCATGTGCTCCAATCTCTCTGACCTTCCTTTCGGGCATCAGGTTGACCAAAGTCTGCATTTAAAGGGCATGTATGATGAGATGGTTCACACCCAAGTAACTCCCTTTGTTCAAGTAAGGTCATGGGAATAGCATGAAATCTTGGGATGACCACCATGGGGTAACGATCATGGGGACCAAAATCTGGCATCTGACATCTCTAATCCCTCCTATTGCATAACTGAATGTTGTAACCAGCCCTAATCCCATCATTTATCACTTCTACAAACATTATGCCATCATTCTTTATTTTCTTGCCCCATTGTTCTTCTACAAACTCATCCTGGTTACTTAACTGTGGGTCACCACAACTACGTTGGTCATTCCTACCTCTGGGTTGCTAAGGAAAGTGGGACATCTTGGTAATAGACACTTGTGGTTTTCAGTTGTGTGACTTGCTTCCTGGAATATTTTAGGAGCGCCCTCCAGCCCCTTTCTCTCACTGCTGCTCGAGGGATTTTTTTGGGGTAGGGTAGGGTACAATGCAATTCTGATCGTGTCAGGCTGTATTTAAAATTATGTCATGGCTTCCCATCATTTTCAGGACTAATTCTCCACTGCTTACGCTGGCATCGAGGGACCCTTTTGGAGGTGACCCCTAGGATTATCCCTCACAACCCCCACACAGGAAACTCACCTCAAACTCTATGAAATGAGTAATCAGATAGTTCCTGGTTCACGCCCGCCTTGTACACGCTTTTGTGTCTTATGCGCTGTTTGCTTGTTTGCTGGACACACCCACCCATTATTTTTCTTGTCTGGTGGTGGTCCTTCAAGGCATAGTTCAAATATCTTCTTCTTCTTTTTTTACGACTTCTATTTATTTGAGAGAGAGAGAGCATGAGCAGGGGGTGGGCAGAGGGAGAGAGAGAAGCAGACTCCCCGCCGAGCTGGGAGCCAGACTTGGGGCTCGATCCCGGGGCCTGGAGATCACTACCTGAGCCGAAGGCAGACCCCCAACCATCTGAGCCACCCAGGTGCCCCTGAATAATTGGATTTATTCTAAATGAGATGATGCAGTCAAAATTTGGGGGGGGGTATTATAGTTGACCCTTGGACAACACGGGTGTCGTGGGTGCCAATCCCCCACGTAGTGGAAAACTCAGGGAATACTTTTGGCTCCCCCAAATCATAACTGCTAATAGCCTGCTGTTGACTGGAAGCCTTACCGAGAACATAAACGATCCATTAACACATTTTGTATGTTATGTGTATTTTATACTTTGTTCCTACAATAAAGTGGAGAAAAGAACATGCGTTCGAAATGAGCAGGAAAACACCTTGACAGTACTGTCGTGTACTTATCAAAAGAAATCCACGTAGAAGTGGACGCGTACAGTTCAATCCCGTGTTGCTCGAGGGTCGGCTGTACTCAGCTAAACTACAGTTTCAGTACCGACTTCGTTTCAAGATCTCATTCTAATCAAGAACTAACGTGATTGCTTGAACTCTAAAGTTCAAGGTTGTCTCCGCGATTGTATTCATCCTTCTTTCTCTTCCTAGAGTGAATGGTGTGTTTATAGGGGATTTAAACAAAGTGAAAGAGCCTGGTGTACTTCTGTCCTTTTCATTGGTCTTTAGTCATAGTTGCTACTTTGAACTAGATAATCATCTGGCAGCTGTTGATTCAAGTTGTACCGAGGACAGAGGTGGAATACCTTCTGTGGGAAGAACTCGTAAAACTTTGTTTTTGATTCTCTTTGGCTTTTTTGCTTATGCTATTCCTGCCTCCTTTTTTTTTAAAAAAATCATATTTCTTTTTTTTTCAAGATTTTATTTATTTATTGGACAGAGAGAGACACAGCGAGAGAGGGACTGCAAGCAGGGGGAGTGGGAGAGGGAGAAGCAGGCTCCCCGTTGAGCAGGGAGCCTGATACGGAGCTCGATCCCAGGGCTCTGGGATCACGCCCTGAGCCGAAGGCAGATGCTCAACCGACTGAGCCACCTAGGCGCCCCCTATTCCTGCCTCCTAATAGATTCGTTTCTCTAATGAGGGTTTTCCAATTTCCTTTAATGTGGCATGATTATATGTTTTTATTTGTTACATATCTAAAAAGTGATTGAATAGAGTGTATAAAATAGTTGAATATGAATTATCTCTGTTCACTCTCCATGTAACAATAAATTCTTGTCTTGAAGGGTAGTGTCTAATTTTGATGGAAACCATGAAGCAAACCGAACTGAAAGCTTTGTATGGGAAGTCCCAGGGAATTTTACCACCATCAGATCCGTATATTAACTGTGATTATTGGGATCCTATATTTTTCTTAATGTACTTTGATAAAAGGTGTCCTAGCCCCAAATCTAAGACCTTTAACTTGTTTATTTCACTCATACCAAATGCTTCTCTATTCTGAATATGGTTCTCTATTTCACAGGCACGTAGATCTGACTTGGGTTATACTTTAGCTAAAAAGACACTAAAGCAGCTTTCAGTTTGTTTAGAAATGAATGCAGTTTTAGTAAATAAAAACGAAAGTCAGTCTCAAGTGTCAAATTACGTAGCTAACTCAATTATTCACATTTTAGAAAAGAGCGGTGGGCTTTCTCTTGCTCTGTTAATTCCCCAAGTTGTTCTTAATTTAGCATGCTTTTCTTCCTGTGGATTCATTTCTTCTTTGTGTAGATGCATGAGAAGCTTTTACCGTTCAGTTCTCCGTGGTCTCTGGTGAGTACAGGTGCTCCTGCAGCCTTTAATAGCCCACAGTCTGTCTGTATTGTCTATGTTGAACTCCTTTTAAGCCAGCATTTCTGGAAGGATGTACCGATAGCTAGGAAATACGCCATTGACATTATGAAGGGGACGTTAATGGATAACCAAGGTTATGAACAATTCCTCTTCGAAAATCAAGGACTGCTCCCTGGTACTATGAGGCACACTGGCTAGAAAATGACTTTAGGTAAGGCTCTGGTAATAGATCATGCACTATTCAGCAAAGTTTTATAACAATCCCAAGAAAGATTAAAGGGTAGAATGAATTTAGAAAATTGAGTGCTTTTTTTACCCCATTGTGTTACCTTATATGAAAACCTGACTGAGAGATTGGAGAGAGCACCTAGAAATTATTTGGCTTACCCTATTCCAGACATTCTAGGAAGAGTGGAACTATTTGAACGAGACGAAAAGCCACGTTCTTTCAAAAACCGCAGATACTTTTCCATCCTACCTGGGTGTACCCCGCGGATAGCAGGGGAGGGGATTCGCTGGTCATCTGCTTGTTCTGACACTAACGTGTGACATCACTGAGCCCCAGAGAGGTGCTGTGAATTGGCCAACGTCATACAGCAGAACTGTATGAGAGCTCCTTTGTATCACTGATTTTGGAAAAGGAAGTAACTTTTCATTTCATTGGGAGAGTAATAATTTTCCATCCTACTAGGGCATACCCCATCTGTAACAGCTGAGGGGATTAGCTCGCAACATGCTTGGTTCTTAAGATAGGCTTGCTACTTTTCAAAAGGCATGATTCCAGAAATGCTTTTTACATGCTTTGCAGAGTGTGCAGCTCTGGTATGTGAGAGAAACCTCTTTTGTACTGCATGAGAGCTCCTTTGTTGCTTTACACTGTAGACCTTTTTAATGGAAGGAAGGGGGAAGGAGGCTACTATGCTGTTTTGCATTTACGATTCAGAATTATGCCCTTGGTGGTGCTGAAAGAAATTTCATGATGGGATATTAGGAAGTGTTAGGCCTCTTCAGGCCATTATTTATCAGTCTATTTCAAGCTTTTCCATGTTAAAAAAAAAACCAACGGTGATAGAATAAAAACTGAAATTGTGTACCGTGAGTTTGACGAAATCTTGTAAGTACTTTCGGTTGCTAGGGCAACATTTCCTTTTGTCTCTGGTGAATGTGACTTCTCTCTCTGCATCTTGACTCCTTGCGAGTAGATATTTATTTGTAAGAAGAACCCCAATCCCAGGCTTATGACAAAAGAATAAGGCCCTTCACGCCAACTTATTTTTCTTTAATAAAACTTAGCATAGAAAAGACATGGTGTTCATTCGCACAGATAATATGAGGCAAAAGGGTTAGGCCTGAGCAGCCCAAGTTTGAGCAGTTTTGTGCTTTTTGGTATCTCCGTTCCCTTCAGCTGCCTTCTGGTTGCCTTTTATGATCTATGTCCCCAACCGCCCCCCCCCGCCCCCGGCTTCTCGGTAAGGAGGCATTTCTGTACCACCTGTATTCTCCACCCTAATTAGAAGTTAGTCATCCGTGCCCATTCGCTCAGACACTGCCCACTGTTTTCCAAAAGGGACGTCTAGCTAAAATGGTTGGTTTTAACAGATGTTGATTTCTTTGCATTTTTGATTCTTCCTCATTACATATACACCTATTTTACTTTAGCGGTATGTTATCCCTGTGTTTTTTTAACTCTGACCTATTATCAGTTTAGGTCAGATCATTCATTCTTTGTCACGGGGACGTGTCCTGTGCATTGTAGGGTATCTCGCAGCATCCCCACTTCTCCTGACCAAATGCTAACAGCGATCCAGAAGTTGAGAGAATGGAAAATACTCCATCAAATTGCTATAGTCACCTGGGGATCCAAATAGCCCCCAGTTGAGAACCATTGTTTTATCCTTAGGGATCCCATCAATTTTGGCAATTTCTTTAGCTGTAGTTTGGGCAGTGAGAAGATGAGTAAGGGGGGACTTGAATTGAATATAGTTACATATTTTATTTATTTTTTAAAAGATTTTATTTATTTATTGGACAGAGAGAAAGAGAGAACAAGCAGGGGGAGGGCAGAGGGCGAAGCAGGCTCTCTGCTGAGCAGGGAGCCTGACACAAGGCTCGGTCCCAGGACCCTGGGATCTTGACTGGAACCGAAGGCAGACGCTCAACCGACTGAGCCACCCAGGTGCTCCTAGTTACATAATTTAAAGATCTGTACTTTGGGCTGTTTGGTGTTCAACTTAGTTGGCTTCCTATCTCGTGCATAGGATCAGAGTGTTTATAATCCATTTTCCCAGCGGATTTTGTCCAGCATTTTACTGATGTATAATTTAAGCGTATAGCTCAGTGAATAATCTCATTTAACTACTATCCAGATCAAGATAGTTTACCTTGCCCATTGTCTCCTAATGTCCCCTTTCTGGGCAATCCTCTTAGCCCAAAGTGTGACCATCTCCCTGCTTTGTGTTACTGTAGTTGGGTTTTCTCTCTTCTAGAATTTCCTATAAATAAAATCATGTAGTATGTGGCTGTTTGTGTCTGGTTTCTTTCCCTCAGCATCATGTTTTCCAGATTTATTCATTTTTGCTGAATGTATAAGTACCTTATTTTTATTGTTAAGTATCATTCCGTTGTATATTACCATTTGTTATGCACTCGTGTTGATGGACGTTTGAGTTACTGGTTTTTACTATTGTGAATATATCTGCCATGAACAGTCATGTGAAAATCTTTTTGTGGACACATATGCTCATTGTTCCTGCGTGTATACTTAGGAGTAGAAATCTTGTGTCATACCATGTCATAAAAATATCTTAAGCGATTAAAAAAATTAAAAATTCTCGGGGCACCTGAGTGGCTCAGGTCATGATCCTGGGGTCCCGGGATCGAGTTCCACATTGGGCTCCCTGCTCAGCGGGGAGTCTGCTTCTCCCTCTGCCCCTCCCCTGTGCTCTTGTTCTCTCTCTCTCAAATAAATAAATAAAATATTAAAAACAACAACCACCACAAAAAGGTATGGGTGAACTAGATAGGCAAGACGATGAAGAACCGAAACATTAGGTTAACAAAGGAGCTGGCCTCTGGCCTTCCTGAGGTGCGAGGCAGAGTGTGGGAGACACGGATCCATGCTAGGAATGTGCTGAGCCAAGCTCATTGAGTCCCATGAAGCTGTTTCCCTGGCCTTGACCTTCTAGGGGAATCGCTAACATGGGTTAGAATACTAAAAGGTCTGGAAAGACCTTTACAGTGCCTAAAATACAACACTGTCATTTGACACACGAGGGAGCTGGTTTGGAAGGAGTTTGCCTGAAAGCATATGGCTGCTCGGTCGCCGAGAGAAACTAGAGTCTTGGTGTTATGTATTCTAATCCCTGTGTTGTCCAGTATCCTGCATTGCCTTGTGTCCTTCCTGTGTTTTGGAAGTAGGGGGGACAATTAGAAAATATTTTAGAGAATCCCTGATCTTGGAGCTTCAGGGCTTTGAAGGATTTTAACCAGAGAGAAACTGATTAGGGGTATAGTTTAGTGAGATGACTGAGGGTTGATGGTTTAGCTGTGTGTTTTCCCTGAGTGTCCTTTCATTGTGATTTTAAGGTTAGAGAACAGGATTAATATTCTTTTCCTGATGTAATATATATGAACAGCTTATAGTCTGAAGCATATTTTTTTGACATCATAGCATATCTAAATATGTAAGAGGAAGTTATGTTGACTTTGATAAAGGAAACAAAGTGTCTTGGTAAACAAAAATCTCGTAGATGGGGATCTCTATGCTTCTGTATGTTTTTAAGAGCAAATCAAAGGTGTAGGATTCAGGCCATTAACATAACTTATAGGTTTGGGATTGATGTGGGAGAGGGGATGGATGAGAGGATGACTTTTGTTTTCTGAAAAAAGTATCAAATTGAAGTATAACAAAAATCTAAGGATGCTCAGTCTTCCATTTCTTCCTAACAATAAGTAAAAAGGTGAACAGACTGAAAATTTGATGACTGTTCTTATATCCATAAGAGAAGGAAAAGGAGAACACGGGGTAAACCGGTGTTCCCGAGATTGGAGAATTAGGTAAATACTTTGATTTGTGGCTTATCAGAGCAGAGACTAATAAGCAGAAACTACCTTTATTTTATTTATTTTTTTAAAAGATTTTATTTATTTTTTTAATTGACGGAGAGAGACAGCCAGCGAGAGAGGGAACACAGGCAGGGGGAGTGGGAGAAGAAGCAGGCTCATAGCGGAGGAGCCTGATGTGGGGCTCGATCCCAGAACGCTGGGATCACACCCTGAGCCGAAGGCAGACGCTTAACCGCTGTGCCACCCAGGCGCCCCAGAAACTACCTTTAGAACAAGTGTCAGGGTAGGAAAACCTGGACTGTAATTGTCAAGTTTCTAGAAGCTCAGTGCACAAAATTCTGAGAGTGGAAAACTCTAAGGTGGACCTAGACATAGAGTGTCCCCCGTAATCCTGTGAGGTTTGCTTTCTGAAGTTCCACCACATTTACCATAGTAAATGTTGGAGGAAAATCCCCTAATGCTTTTGGGAGATGCAGGACAAAAGAAACCATTTTAAAGACTTATTTATTTATCTATTTGAGAGAGAGAGAGAGTTTGTGTGAGCTGGGGGAGGGGCGGGGAGAAGGAGAATGAGAATCCTCAAGCAGACTCCCCGCTGAGTGCAGAGCCTGGACGCAGGACCTGATCCCAGGACCCTGAGATCATGACCTGAGCCGAAAGCAAGTGTCGGCTGTTCAACAGGTTGAGTCACCCAGGTTCCCCGAAAGGGAACCATTTTATTTTATTTAATTATTTTTAAAGATTTTATTTATTTGAGAAGGAACATGAGTTGGGGGGGCAGAAAGAGGGGGAGAGAGATAAGCATACTCCCCATTGAGTGGGGAGCCCAAGGTGGGGCCATTCCTAGGAATCTGGGATCATGACGTGAGCCAAAGTCAGATGTTTAAGTGACTGAGCCATCCAGGTGCCCCCCAAAAAGGAACTGTTTGAAAATGCACCAGAAAGGGACACCTTGGGGGCTCAGTCAGTTAAGCATCTGCCTTCAGCTCAGGTCATGATCCCATGGTCCTGGGATCGAGTCCTACATCAGGCTCCTTGCTCAGTGGGGAGCCAGCTTCTCGCTCTGCCTGCTGCTCCTCCTGCTTGTGTGCTCACTCTCTTTCTCTCTCTCTCTTTGACAAATAAATAAAATCCTGAAAAAAACAATGCACCAGAGCATTCTGTTCCTAACAAGGCCTGCCATCATGGGAAACTAGTTAACCAGAGCCTAGCCTACGGGAATATTATCAGAGCTTACTTAAACAGGGGAAGAGAAATACTCAGCTGCAGCCTATGTTAGCCATCCTGTTCCACGTAAGGAGTGAGGGGCAAAAATACTAAGAAATCCTTGTGAAATTCACAGTCCAGAGGCACAGGTTTACCAGAAGACTGAGACCTAATCATAGGACTATAGAACACTCCCTCTCTCCACACATCCCTTCCACGTTACTAATGGCCTATTTATCATCGTTCCTTTTTCCTATCCAGCTTTCATGGTAAAATCACAAGGCATTCTAAAAGGTAAAATAACAGAATTTGATGGGGCACCTGGGTTGTTCACTTGACTAAGTGTCCAACTCTTGATTTCAGCTCAGTTCTTGATCTCAGCATAGTAAGGTCAAGCCCTGAATTGGGCTCTGTGCTGGCATGGAGCCTACTTAAAAGAAGAAGACATGGCAGGTGTGTTGGAATTATCAGAGCGGGAATTTAGAACAACTATAAATAATATGCTATGTGCCCTAATGAATCAAGTAGATCCCATGAAAGAATAGATGGGCAGTATAAGCATAGAGATGGAATTCCTAAGAAAGAACCAAAAAGGAATGCTAATGGTCAAAAGCACTGTAGCAAAAATGAAGAATGCCTTTGGTGAGTTTATTAGTATAGTGGGCACAGCTGAGGAAAGAATCAGCTACAGAGGATATATCAATAGAATCCTCAACAACTTAAAAGCAGAAGAGAAAAAATAATGACTGAGGGAGGAAAAAAACCCCCAGAATACCCAAGGATTGTGGGACAGCTATAATATGTGTAACGTGTAATGGGAATACCAGAAGGAGAAGAAAGACAGGAGGGAACAGAGGAGAAATATTTGAAGCAAGGGCAGTGGAGAATTTCTCCACGGTAATAGCAGGCACCAAACCACAGCCCCAGGAGGCTCCGAGAACACCAAGCGGGACAAATACCAAAAAATTATACCTCAAAATAGTCATGTTTATTTTATTATTTTAAATTGAAGCAAAGTTGACAATGTTATGCTAGTTTCAGGTGTAGAACTTAGTGATTCTAGAAGTCTATACATTATACTATGCTCACTGCAAGGGTAGCGCCATCTGTCACCATAGCATTGACCGTATTCCCTATGGTGTACCTTTCATCCCCGTGACTTATTCATTCCACAGCTGGAAGCCTGTATCCCCCACTCCCCTTACCCATTTTGCCCATCCCTCCCACTCTCATTTCATCTAGGAACCATCACTTTGTTCTCTGTATTTATGGGTCTATTTCTGCTTTTTGTTTGTTAATTTGTTGTTTTTAGATGCCATGTATAAGTGAAATCAGTTGGTATTTTTCTTTGATTTATTTTACTTAGTCTAATACCCTCCAGGTCCATCCAACAGCAGGATTTCCATCTTTTTTTTAAATCACTGTGCAATATCCCATTTATATTTATATAGCACATCTTTACTCATCTGTCAGAGGACACATGAGTTGCTTGCATATCTTGGCCATTGCAAATAATGCTGCAATCAACATAGAGGTTCATATATGTTTTTGAATTAGTGTTTTTGTTTTCTTTGTGCCAATACCCAATAGTGGAATTGCTGCATCATATGGGAGTTCTAGTTTCCATTTTTTGAGGAGCTACCATACTGTTTCCCATGGTGGCTGCACCAGTTTACATTCCCACCAACACTGCATGAGGGTTCCTTTTTCTCCACATCCTCACCGATACTTGTTATTTCTTGTCTTTCTGATACTGACCCTTCTGACAGATGACAGCTCATTGTGGTTTTGACTTGCATTTCCCTGATGATGAGCAACGTTGAACATCTTTTCATGTGTCCGTTGGTTACCTGGATGTCTTCTTTGGAGAAATGTCTGTTCAAGTCCTCTGCCCATTTTTCAATCAAATTATTTGTTTTTTGTTTTTTTGGTTTTGTTTTGTTTTTTGTTTTTTTGTTTTTGTGTGTGTGTGTGTGTGTATGTGAATTTGTACAAATTCTTTACAGAGTTTGGATGTTAACCCTTTACGGGATTTATCATTTGCAGATATCTTCTCCCATGCTGTAGGTTGCATTGTCATTTTGTTGATGGTTTCTATTGCTTTGCAAAAGCTTTTTAGTATGGTGTAGTCCCAGTAGTTAATTTTTGCTTTCTCAAATATTAATGATTGGTTGGTTGATCGAGCAGACTTATCTAGAGAAATGTTACTATAGCCAATGTTGAAGAAATTACCGCTTGTGTTTTCTTAGAGGAGTTTTATGGTGTCTGCTCTCACATGTCTTGTAAACAACAGATGAAAAAAAGAAAAACTACATGATCCTCTCAATAGATGCAGAGAAAGCATTTGACAAAATCCAGCATTGTTTCTTGATAAAAACTCTTAATAAACTAAGAATAGAGGGAAAGTTTTTCCAGTTGATTAATGACTGCCTACAGAGAACCTGCAGGTAACATCATACTTAATGAGAAACTAGAAGCTTTCACACTAAGGTTAGGTACAAGGTCAGCTTGTCACCTTTCACCACTCCTTTTCAGCATCGTACTAGGTGTCCTTGTTAATGCAATAAGGCAGGAAAGTAAGCAACGGCTGTAGAGATTGGGAGGAATTTGATGAAACTGTTTTTGTTTACAGTTAACATGAATGTCCCTGTATAAAATAGAAAAAAATCAAAAATCTCTAGGAATATGCGTTTACAGCAAGATTGCAAAGCAAAAGTTTAGCATGCAAAAGTGAGTTGCTTTCCTACACACCAACAATGAGCAAATGGAATTTGAAATGTAGCACCCCTAAAACTAAGATACTTAGGTCTAAATCTAACAAAATATATACAAGATCTATATGAGGAAAATTATAGAACTTCAATGAAGAAAATTAAACATAAAATGGAGAGAGAGTGCATATTCATAAATAAGACACCACATTCTAATGATCTCTGTTCTTAAATGCAATACTAAGCAAAATCCTAGGAAGCTATTTTGTGGATATTTATAAATGATTCTTTTTTTTAAAGATTTTACTTATGGGGGGAAGATCAGAGGGAGAGGGACAAGCAGACCCTATACTGAGCATGGAGCCCGATGCGGGGCTTGATCTCATGACCCTGAGTTCATGATCTGAGCTGAAACCAAGTGTTAGATGCTCAACTGACTGAGCCACCCAGTTGCCCCTTGACAAATGATTCTAACAATTATATGGACAGGCAAACACCCCCAAACAGCTAATGCCATATGGAACAGAGGAAAAATCTTGAATGACGGGCACTATTTGACTTCACATCAAGGAAAGGTTAGAGTAATCAAGAAAGTGTGGTATTGGGAAAAGAATAAATAAAGCAGGGGCGCCTGGGTGACTCAGTCGGTTAAGCATCAGCCCTCACCTCAGGTCATGGTCCCAGGGTCCTGGGATCGAGCCCTGCGCCGGGCTCCCTGCTTCTCCCTCTCCCTCTACCACTCCCCTTGCTCGTACTTGCTTTCTCTCTGTCTTTCTGTGTCAAATAAATAAATGAAACTTTTTAAAAAAGAATAAATACAGCAATGGAACAGCATAGAGAGCACAGAAATAGACCCGCACATACATAGGGGATCAGTCTTTGACAAAGGAACATATACAATAGAAGGGAATAATGATAGTCTCTTCAAGAAATGATGCAGGTACTGGACACCTGTATGCAAAAAAGGGAAAAAGAATCTCAACACAAACCGTACATTGTTCACAAAAACACAACTCAAAATGGATCATGGACCTAAATGTAAATTGCAAAACCATGAAACTGCTAGGAGATAACATGGAGAAAAGTCTAGGTAGCCTCTGATATGGTGATATCTTTTTAGAGAGAACACCAAACATGATCTATGAAAGAAGTAATTGAAAAGCTGGACTTCATGAAAATCTAAAAACTACTGCCCCGTGAAAGACAATGTCAATAGAAGAAAAGCTATAGACTGGGAGACCATGTTTGCAGAAATCTCATCTGATAATTCGTTATCCACAGCATATGCAGAATTGTTAAAACTCAGAAATTAGAAAACAAAGCACTTTAAAAATTATCCAAAGACCTTAACAGACAACTGAGCGAAGAACATATCCAAATGGCAAAGAAACATATGAAAAGATGTTCCATTGTCTATGTCATTGGGGACATGCAAATTAAACCAGTAAAGAGAGACCACTACCCATTCAAATGCCTGAAATCCAGAACGCTGATAACACCAAACAATGATGAGAGTGTGGAGTAAGGAACCCCTACGTTGCTGGTTCGATTACGAAATGGCACAGCCACTTGAGAAGAGCGTTTAGCGGTTTCTTACAGACGTGAGCATACTGTTAGTCCTGGATCCAGAGGTCATACCCCTTTGCATTTAACCAAAAGGATTGAAAACACATCCATACGAAAACACGCACAGAGATGTTTATAGCAGATCCATTCATAATTGCCCAAACGTGGAAGCAACCAAGATGTCCTTCAGTAGGCGAATGGAGAAACCAAGCAATTGAATATTATTTAGCCCTCAAACGAAGTAAGCTCTTGGGCCATGAAAAGATACAGAGGAAAGTTATATGCCTATTATTAAGTGAAAGAAGCCAATCAGAGAAGGCCGCTTAGTGCATGATTCCAACAATATGACAGTCTGGTAAAGGCACAAGTATGGAGAAAATAAAAAAAGAATGGGGATTAGGGTTCGGAGTCAAGGAATAGGTGGAACACAGGATTTTTCCAGCAGTGAAAATATTCTGTATGATACAATAGTGAGTACGTGTCATTGTCCATTTGTCTAAACCCACTGAACATGTAACACCAAGAATGAACCCGTAGCTAACCCATAAACTTGGGGCGACTGTGTCAGAGTGGGTTCATCCTTGGTAACAAATGCCCCATACTGGCCAGTGGTAGTCATAATGGGGACGTGCTTCTTATGTGGGGGCAGTGGGTACATCTTGGAAATCTCTGTACCTGCCTCCCAATTTTGTTGTAGCCCTAAAACTGCTCTCACAAATTGTCTATATAAAATGGTGCCTCCGTAAGTATTTGTTGCCTTGAACTTAAGAAAAGGTCTAAGGGGTGTTTCCGTAGGATTCTGTTCTTTCACTTTACGCACCGAATCTGTTGAGCACATTCTCCAGGGGCCCCAGGCCCTAGAAAAAGACCTGACATAAGGTCCCATGCCTTTAAGCTTGCCATCTGGATGAAGAGCTGTGACGTGTGCGGAAAATGACCACGTTAGAGACTGTGGTGTTTCATGAGCTGGAGATGTATGTGCCGTTAGAATTTGGGGGCAGAGGAGGTCCACTGGTGTCCGGGTGATCGGGAAAGCATTGTGGAGAGCTTAGCTTTTGCAAAGCTGAACTTTGAAACCTGAAAAGGGTTAACTTTTTTTAGTTGTAAAATACATTTCAACAATGAATAGCATAGTCTTGTATCCTTACGTACTGCTGTACATATATGTAATGTTATGTGTATATATTACTTTTATAGGTTTGCTCATACTATACATAATATTTTATAGCTTCATTTAAAGACTCTCACTGCTATATTTTCATATGAATAAATGCATATAAAATTTTTAATAGCTCTATAGAATTCCCTCAGCTGGCTGTAAGATAATTTATTGAACTATTCCTTCATTGGTGGATATTTTTGATTTTGAGGGGAGTTTATGACCAGTACGAACAGTGCTGCTGAGAAAGCTTGTACTTTTATTTTCGTACTTTTGTGTGGGTTTTTCTGTAGGAAAGGGTTTTTCGAAATGTAATTTCCAGGTACAAAAGTATGGCAGTTTTACTTTTGTTTGGTTGTGCTCAATTTATCTGCAAATAGCTTATAACCTTTTCTATTACCACCAACAGTGTATGTAAGTTACTCTTATGTACATCCTTCCCAACACATACTATTCCAAGTTTTACCTTCTGCCAGTCTTAGATATAATATATACTATCTTATTGTCTTAATTTGTATTTACAAATGAATGACGTGGTATCTTATATGTTGATTGGCCATTTTATTTGTTTTTCAGTGAACTCTTCCTCTTGCCTGCCATTTTTTAAAAAAAGATTTTTTCAGTCAGCTTAAACCCAATGTGGGGCTTGAACTCACAACCCCGAGATCATCTCACATGTGCCACAGACTGAGCCAGCCAGGCACCCCTTCCTGCTTAGCATTTTTTATTCCGTTGTTGATATCATAAACTCTTTGTATGTTACAGAGATTCCATTCTATGTGTTAAAATACATTTTCTAGTTTGTTTTTGATCCGACTCTTGACATTTTTCACCATATAGATATTTTAAAGCTATAGAGAGTTCATCTTTCAGTGCTCTCTTAACTATTCCTGGGTTTGGGGCAGGGCTTTGAATGGAGCGCTCTTATCAAGTAGTTAGCAGTTAGAAGCTGTCTGCAGGAGCTTTAATACCTGGCTGAGGATTTCATCATATTCCTGGTGAGCGACCCCCCGGGGAAAAGAGGTATTGTAGGGTTTCACGTCAACAACTTTGGCAACATGGGAGGTGGGCGTGGGTGATAGAAGGGAAGAAATAAGATCAGATTGGAGGCTGATGCTTTAATATTCAAACCCGTTGGGATAAAAGTCTCACCTGGGCCAGTTTTGGTGGGCTTGGAAAGATTTTAGGAAATATTCTAGAGGAAGCATTGACAGAATTTGCTGACTTGCCTGGGTGATAGTAGAAATACTGATTACGCTGAACTTGAAGGTTTCCGATTCCATTAAATGACACGAGGGCTATCTCTTGATTTGAAATGAAAGTGCGTTTTCTTTCCTGCTTCATTCAGTTCACCGTTTACTATGAGCTGCTATATGCCAACGCCTGTGCTTATAGCTGGAGATAGGAAGATATACATGGATTCTGGCCTCAAGGAATTCACAGTCTAGCAGAGAAGGCAGAGGGATGTGTAAGCCAAACATTACATTACGATGTGCCAAGTGCAGCAACAGAAATATGCCCAAGAGGCGGAAATGGTACAGAGGAGAGAAGAGAGTCTGCCTGGGGAAGTCAGGTACAGTATGGCATAGGGATGGCATGTATCAGCAAGCTTTTACAGGATGAATAGGAGTTTGCCACATGAAGAGAGGGGAAAGAATATTTCAAGAAGCATTTTTAAAAAAAGATTTCAAAATTTATGTGAGAGAGGGAGGGAGAGAGAGTGCGCAAGAGTGCGCAGGAGCGGGGGTGAGGGGCAGGCTTCTCGGGGAGCCTGAGGCCGAGGAGCTCCATCCCAGGACCCTGAGATCATGACCTGAGTGGAAGCAGACACTTCATTGACTGAGCCACCCTGGCAACCCTTCAAGAAATATTAATAGGATTTCCCAGGCATGGAGGACTGGGGCACAGTGGTGTGTTTAAGGAGACTTCTGTGTATTCATAGCTGAATATCACAACTTTAAACCAAAAGGAGGAATAACAGGAGATGTGGCTGCAGGGACAAAGCAAGGCCAGGAGGTAGAGGGCTCTGTAAGCCCTGCCAAGCATCTTGGAGATTCCAACCTTAGAAGGGTTTCAAACAGAGTAACCGATTAAGCTCTTTGTTGAGCAAGGTAACCCACCTTGAAGGCTGATGAGACTAAGGTCGGTGAGAACCATTGTAAGGCAATTGTGTGATATGACGAAGGCCTGACTTTGGGCAGGAGAAGAGAGTAGAGTCCAGTTGGAAAAGATTCAGGAAAATCTAAACTATATATAATTTATAGAAGATGTGAATTTCGACTAATTGTCTTTTCCTGAGGCAGTTTTTAATAGGTTTGCTAATGCAGTTTCCCCTGGGATTCCTAATGGAATGGATGTGCAAAACTGGCGGGACAGGAGTGAAGAGCCTTTGGTTGTTAATCTTGAGCTTAATTTAGCGATTCTCAACTTGTTTGCTGCCTCTGCCGGGTGAAATTGACATCCATCAGGAACATCACTCATTACCCTGCAGTGATTTTTAATCTTGGAGACGTGGGGCTGGTATGAGGAAAGTTCCAGAATTTCCCATGGAGCATGTGCAGTTTGAAAAAGCCCCTGGGAATTCTGTGTACCTGTCCTCCACGATTCCTTCAAGCACACATACATTTGAGAAATACTGGCATTTTTTTTCAGCGTTGGTGGGAGGATGCACGCATGGTTGGCAAATGAATTCACATTCACAGAGAGTGTATGTGTGCTTTTCCTAAATTGGTCCCCAGTTCCAGATTAATAGGAAGCAGCATCATTAAATTCTAGCTTTCTTCTCTGTGATGCTGTGATTTTTTAATGCATTTCTGATAAATATAAATCAATTCATTGGGAGAAAGATAACCCATGGGGAGCAAGTTAAGGGGAAAAAGTGAGGGATAAATTCCCAATCTAGATAGAAGGGAATATGAGATGACTAGTTACTTTCACGCGGTAGTGGCTTTTGAGCTGATCGCTGTTGTGAAGCTTCCAGAATGTGACAAGTAAGATAGCAGGTGCAGTATCCAATTGTGGGGGCAGGACCAGCGCTCTCTTTAAGACCAGGTCATTCTCTGGGCTCACGCAGATGGTCTGGAAGGCTGTATTGGAGGTACCCTCAAGTCACTTCTGTGCAGGTTCAGAGTTGACTCAGCAAAATGGTGATTTTCTTCCAGGTGCTTCTGCCTCCTCCTTCCGTCATTGGCTTCGTACCTTGCCTGCTTAGATCTTTCCGTTCCATCTCGCCCCCACGCAGCCCCTGCCCTTCAATCGCGAGTGGCTCTCCGCAGAAATGCATGCACACTGCCTGCCGTTGGAATTACTGACCCAACTCGAGGTTGTGTCCACCCTCTGGATGTGTAAATAACAGATACTAGGGGCGGGTATTTGATTTTTAATACTGCCTCAAGGTCGGAGATGGAGGTCACTTGGCACAAGAGCCCTGGTCTCCATTCTCACGGGGACTGCAGCGTACAAGGGAGTTGGACAACAAACAAGCAATTATACTCATGATGATTCTTCCAGAAGGGACAGCATGCCCAATGCCTCTTGAATGACAACATGTTTAGATAGGAGCAAAAAGGACGAATGCTTTGGGTTTTGTTGTTGCAGGTGTTTTTTTTTTCTTTTTTTTTTTTCTGTTTCTTTTTTCTGGTACCGCTAGGAACACACCCTGACATTCTCAGGGTATATATGATTATCTTGTGTATTAGGCTGATTCTCTTCGGAAACTGCATCCCCGGCACACTGCAGGGGAGACCGGCTTTCTGTGCCTTGCTTGGGTTTTCTCATTGAACTCTTCCCTTGCCTAGTCTTGGGGACCCCACCGACCCAGGGAAGCAAAACCATATGTTTAAAACAGGGGCCCCAGTCACTAGTATCAAGTTGTATTATTAACGTAGCGATTCATCACAGATTCTTTTTAAGGATTGCCATGAAGGGAGAAACTCATGTCAAAGACAAATGCGTAGCCGTGCCTCAAACTGACTATAGTTTTGCAGGACCGGTCTCTCTGCAGGGAGTAGTTGCTGCCCTTGTAGCCTGTCAGTTTTGGGGGGCTTTTTGAGCCATTTTAATTCACACATGCCATAGAGGCTTCGCACATGACCTTTCCTGCCCCTTGCAGTGAAGGGTCTGGTATGCACCTTATCCTCGCTCCCTTAAGGAACTGTGCTTGAGAAACTCAACATTCACCAGAAACTGATTGGGCAGAAATCCCAGCGGTGCAGGAGGGCTATGGTGTGTCCCTGAGATTCGAGGTCATTTTGATTTCCGTTCCCCAGGAATCTTGTAAAAAAGCGTCAGGCAGACTTTTTAAATGTTATTTTTTTCTTCCGTGGTCAATTCTGGCCTCAAGAGTTCTGTTTTGTTTTGTGTGTTTGTTCTGTTTTGTTTTTGTTTTTGGTATTCATAAACTGCCATAGGGTCGCGATCTTCCCTGGCACTCCCCAAATTAATTTCATTAATTTTCTTGATTTATTACCGGTTCGTATGTGGCTGTTTATGTTTAGTCTGTGCTTACATTTAGTGTTGCTTTGCATATCTGAGACTATCCTTTCCCACTTCAGAAATCTTCTAGCACGATATTTAGCTTAAGGTGGGTTTTTGTGGTTGAATCCTGTACAGCCCTTCTTACTGGTAATCCACGGGGTTTTTGAACATGGATGCCTGTGGAGTCCCCTGATTCTGGTGGCCCTGCATTCTTGCTTCCTGTATTTGCTGCTGTTAGCAGACCAGACGGGGACAATCAGAAATTGGAAGTGGTGACGCCAGTCACTGCTGGCTACGACCTGGCTCCTTTATGGTGAACAGAAGAAATTATCTAGCAGTATCCTAACCTAGTGAGCCCAGGCTTCCTTGGCACCGGAATATGATAGGAACGATCAGATTGGCAACCTGAGATAAGGATATGATTCTGGATATTAGCGATTGCCAGAAGGCTGATGGGAGCCAAGACTTGGAAACCAAGAAGCCATGGCAAGGAGGAGGAGTCGAGCTAGATTTATCCGTGGTCAGAAGGAAACTCAACGTCCGGCATCCAGGCATTCGGGCATGGTGCAGAGAAGAGATGACATCTCCGAAGTAATGGCAGTTAGAAATCCAGAATTCTGGGTACTTTCAGACCATGGACGGGCTCTATAGAAGCCCAGGGGTGAGTCCTACCCTTAGTCAGGGATTGTTTAACTTCCGGGTGTTTTGACAGTTCAGAGTGAGGCTAGAACTTCTGATGGAATGGAGGTGTCGCCTTTTGTCCTTGGGTATGATTGAGGAAGTAGCTTAAACTGGATCTTACCTGGCTAGGAGAGTGGAGATGCATAAAGAATCCTAAGTCCAGAGAAAATGGGTTAAATGATGATCCTGATAAGGACAAAGGTAATAGCAGCATGCATTTATTAGGTCTCTAAGAAATGCTGACCTGCCTCATCTCATTTCCTCCTTATAACAACTTGTGTGTAGGTGCTGTTAATATACCCATCTTTACAAATGGGAAAACCCAGGCTCAGAATATCTTATTGATTTTTCTCCAGATCATTACACTAACAAACTGCAAAGACAAGTTGCATATCCCGTCTGTCTTTGGTTGTAACTGTATAGGCTGACATTTCCCCCAAAGCAGTCACCTACCCCGGCAAGCACTGAAGGCCCTCATGAAGAAAGGAGTAGGGTAAACCCGGTAAAGTGGTTGACTAACTCGTATTTTTTTTGTTTTTTAAAGAGAGAAAGAGCAGGAGTAGAAGGGAGGAGCAGAGGGAGAGGGAGAAGCAGACTCCCCGTTGAGCAGGGAACCTGATGCGGGGCTCGATCCCAGGACCCTGAGATCATGACCTGAGCCGAAGACAGACGCTTCACCAACTGAGTCACCCAGGTGCCCCTTAACTCATACTTGGGTTCTCCTTTCTGCTCTGTTCCTTTGATGCCTGCCTGATATGCAGTCTTTCCGTTGATTCTGTTGATCAGAATCGGCATCTCCTGGGGTCCCACTTCCAGCCTCGTCTTACCCTGCACCGTCTGAGATTGGCTTGGTCACGTATTCCCGTTCAAATGAAAAGCATTCAGAATAGTAATATTTAACTTCCGTAGGTTACACCGAACTCTGGTGTGATCGCTTTATGTAATTCATTCTTCTAGGATCGTACCCTTATTTTTTTTTTGACACTTTTTCCTTGGCTGATTACAGGCCTGATTAAAAACAATACTATCGTGAGGTTACCTACTGGAGAAGGCCTGTGTCTTCTCTATTCTAGACAGGATCTCTGGTACCCTCATTTCAAAGAAGCCTTCCTTGTCCAGTTGTTGGTGTTGCTGCCGTACCCCTTAGGTTTGCAGGAACACTCAATATTAGGAGGCTCGTTTCCTTGAGTGCTGATACCTCTGTTTCATCTCTAGAGGCCACTGCATATATTTCACTTGGTACCTCACCAATGCCCATGTCCGGTTTTGATACCGTCGGCATTTTATGGTAAGAGACTGGCCCGCCCATACAGGATTCCTGACCAGTTTGGACTAATGGTGTCTCCAAATGCATTCCCGACTCACAGATCTTTCAGGATCATTAATTTCCGAAACTTTTTCTTCTGTCCTACTTGGGGCGAGCCTTACAGCTCTGCCTCCAGCCTTCCGTGGAGCATATCCTTCCCAGCTCTAGTTCCTCCTTTTCTCAGACTCTGAAATGGGGATCATCATTCTTGTGCCTTCCTTGCCCCCAGGGGTAGCAAGGGGGATGGATGTGTTTTGCTCCTGGAGTCCTTTGGACCCTTGGGGAAAATGACACTCTTATAATTCAAGGCAGTAATGTTGAGAAAAGATGACTGTCGGGGATGCATATAAATTATTTAGAGTTTGATCATCTCAATTTACGTTTACCCAGGCGTTTTTTTTTTTTTTTTTTGTAGTGTTTGGAGAGATTTCAGAGGCTACAACAGATCTCTCCAAAGCCATTAAGGGGCTTTTCAGGCATATGCTGATATTAATTTTAGTAAAATATGGGACCGCCTTGTGAGTAGAATCATTAAAATAATTGATTATTGGAGTGTATTACTTAAGAAAAGTAATCCCTAAAGAGACACCGACTACCTCACAGGCAAAAAAAAAAAAAAAAAAAAAAAGAACATATAGTCTGTGATTGCAATGCACAAGTGACTTTAGGGAGATGTCGCTGGGGCAAATAGCGTCTTGAGTCTGACTGGAGGAGCATGGCCGTTTCCTTTCTTTTATTCCCAGTAGACAACAGGAGGCTGGAGGCTGCAGGTGGGGCTCTGCGGGGACCACCATGGCCAGTCTGTGTGTGTCCTGCCCCCTAAAGTAGAAGCCAGGTCCCTGAGGATGGATTCCCGGAGATCTGGGGCCAAATCTTGCAGGAACTCACCAGGGGGAAAGTTCCTTAGCCTGGCCGCAGGACACAAAAGTCTGGTCTGCCATTTTTTTTAACATTTTAAAAAATGTACTTATTTGATAGAAGGAGAGAGAGCACAAGCAGGGGGCGCAGCAGGCAGAGGGAGAAGCAGGCTCTCCACTGAGGAGGGAGACTGATGCAGGGCTCGATCCCAGGACCCTGGGATTAGGACCTGAGTTGAAGGCAGATGCTTAATCGACTGAGCCCCTCAGGCTTCCCAAGTCTTCCAGTTTATTAAAAAACAAAAAACAAAAAACAAAAAAACCAAACCAGTAGGTAAAGAACTACCGACTGGATCACATAATTGAACACAACTGACATCGGAGGGTAAAATGGAGCCTAAAAGGACTCACTATTCTTCAGCAGTTTTCTGCCATCCCTACAGAATAGGCAGGACCATATAACAAGCCAGAGTTGAGACATTCTGCAAGGATAGTGAAGCTCTTCCTGACCTCTTTTGGGGAGAAATTTTCCATTGTCCTGCTTCTTTAGCTGCACTAAGAATTAAATTTTCCTGAGTCAGATTAACAAGAGAATATCAAATTTAGTTTTCCTACCTACAGGGAATCCACATAGACCTCAGATTCCAAAGACAGGCAAAATGAGGTTATCTGTCATCCTGAACTAAGGAGAGAGTAGGGCGGGGGCCTGGGACTTCAAAGAGAAGGAAAGCCATTCTCAGAAAGATGAAACAGAGTAAATGGTAAACAAATGTCTGTTGGGCCACACAGAAAAAATGGGACTCGGAAAGTTTAGCAAACAGGCCTTGCTAGGTACCTCCCTGTCTACCATCCGTAGTTCCTACTGTAATGTAGTTGTCTAGGGGCAAAAATGTCTTGTCCCCTTGTTGGGGAACATGAACTCTTGTCCCTTTAAAGGTCTCTCTAGCTGGACTAAGAATTAAATTGACATGAGACAGATTAACAGGAGAAAATCAAATTTAATGGGTGTATGTATGGGGAATCCACACAGACCTCGAAATTCCAAAGACGGGCAAAATGAGGTGTGTTTGTCATTCTGAACTAAGGAGAAGGGGGGGTAGGTGTCTGGGACTTCAGAGGAAAGGAGTGGACGAGAAGAAGAGCAGGTGTTTCATAATTACACGTTTGTCCTGCCATATAGATGGGTCACTCGGATAAAATTTTATCTCTGCTAATAGCTCTTATTCTGGAAAGACCCTCCAATTGGGACTCTTCTTTGGAGTTAAGGGAGGGGAAAAGTTTCTCTTGAGCCCTCAGGTCTCATTTGCCATCAGCTCAAAATAATCCTTATGCCAATGTGGCACACTGGGGGGAGAGCTGTCCCAAACCCCTTCATGGTTATCTATGGTGATTGCTCTCTTCCTGGAGAAGGTCCTCTATCTATCTTCTTTTGAGGCAGTTGTGGGGGAGGTCCAGGTTTCTTCCTGGGTCTTTTGGTCTTGTTTGTTTTCAGGCCAGAATAATCTTACATGCCACTGCAGCCTGCCTTGTGGCGGCCTATCCTTGGCCTTGACACCCCAATGATAATACTTCTTAAGAAGTTCAGCTTTCAAACTGAGGGCCTCAGAGGGGAGGGGGGGTGGGGGAATGGGATAGACTGGTGATGGGTAGTAAGGAGGGCACGTATTGCATGGTGCACTGGGTGTTATACGCAAGTAATGAATCATCGAACTTTACATCAGAAACCAGGGATGTACTGTCTGGTGACTAACATAATATAATAAAAAATGTTATTATAAAAAAATAAAGCACATAAACAAAGCACATAAATAAAGCACATAAAAATAAAGCACATAAAAAAAAAAGAAGTTCAGTTTTCCTCTGCCACCTCCTGTCACAGAGTGTGTTTTGGGAGGGCTGGTGGGAATGGAGGAGTTGGGGAGCAGCAAGAGGTGACCTTGTGTGGCTCTGCTCCCTTTCTTGGGTCAGCTTGAGTAGGGGACTTGACTTTGCCCTGCACTTGCCCTTAAATGGAGTAACGGACGAGCTCTTAGAATCTAGCAAAATCTCCACAACCCCTATGTAGCCTACAGGTAATCATTGCAGTTAAAATCTCTGTCATATTTCCTCTCTTGACTTCCCCTTGAACTTTTCGTGCCTTCCTCAATTCACTTTCACTTGGCGGATTTAAATTTCTTGTTCTTCTCATTTAGAGGTTTTTATTGAAATCAATGTCCCTTCAAAATGATGAAAGGAAGAGATGAATTTTAACTCTACAAGTAAATAGCCAATCACTGATACATCAGACAACATCCCATCATCCACTCAGGAACCTCTGAAAGGGAAGATTACTTCTGTTGCACATGATGGCTGACTTGATTAAAATATTTAATGTTTTTTTATTCAAATACAGTGCCATCATCAAATGTTATCATGAATATTTACATAGTCATCAAGATAAAGAGGGGCTTTTCAGATTTTTCTGTTGAGTTTTGTTTGAGTCCTTTGACAACTGAAACAGAGCTGTGGACTGTTGTGTTCTTTCCAGCATATTCTCAGAACTGCGATAGCCAACACACAGTTAAAATCTTGTACAGGATGTAAGGGCCAGATACTGTAGGTCCTATAGCATTTGTCCATCCTGCAGAGTGGAGGAGAGGAAAATAATTTTCCCTCTACCCTTCTAGAGACATTGCTGAGATCCCCCTGTAGTAAAAAGATTAATCGGAAAACAAAGTTTAATAACATGTGTACGTCTTGTATACATGGGACCTACCCAGGAAAACTGAATAACTCCCTGAAATGGCCCAAGCGATCACCCTGCATACTATAGTCAGCAAAAGACAAAAGAAGTCCTTGGCGGGGTGCAGAGTCCGGTTACTGGAGGTTTTCCGGAAAACCCCATTAAAGGAGGGTATGGTGGTTACGCAGATTTAAGTCTGTGCCTTCTCCATTGATTAGAGTTTCTAGTCTTGCAACCATACTCTCAGGATCCAGGGATTAGGACATGGGGGATAGTCTCTGTCCTCCATGCCTCTTCCCGCCATCCCCCCATCCCCTGCCAGTGTTCTCACTGAAATTGCCAAAAATTTCACTGTTGAGAACTCCGATGGGTATTTTTTTTTTAAAGATTTTATTCATTTATTTATTTAACACAGATAGAGACTCTAAGCCAGTGAGAGAGGGAACACAGCAGGGGGAGTGGGAGAGGAAGAAGCAGGCTCATAGCAGAAGAGCCTGACGTGGGGCTCAATCCCATAACGCCGGGACCACGCCCTGAGCCGAAGGCAGACGCTCAACTGCTGTGCCACCCAGGCGCCCCTAGATGGGTATTTTTAATACTTGTTTTGCTGTACTTTGTTTCTACATGTGACAGTGATGAGAAACTCTTCTTTCTTCAATCTCTTAATTTATCTCCATTTAAGAGCAGTTCTTTTCTATCTTTCTGGTGTTCATCTACTTTCTCCTTTAAATCTTGGTGTTTTCCAAAATTCAGTCTTCAGTGATGAGATACTCTTCTTTCCTCAATCCCTTAATTTATCTCCTTTTAAGGGCAGTTATTTTCTATCTTTCTGGTGTTCATCTACTTTCTCTTTTAAACCTTGGTGATCTCCAGAATTCAGTCTTCAAGCCAGTTCTCTTCTTTTACCTATACAAACTCTCTTTTGGTTATTTCATTTATTTTTATGAGTGAAACTGAAGTTACAGGTACTGATCACATTTCACAGCCCTCTCTTGAGTCCAGACCTTTATGTCTGACTCTTACACTCATATCTTTTAAAAATATTCTATCTTGGGGCTTTATTTTTTCAGTGTTCCTGAGATATAATTGACAAATGGGAATGTATGTATTTAAGGTATACAATTTGATGCTTTGATAGATGTATACATTGTGAAATGATCAGCACACTCAAGCTAAATAACCTATCCATCATCTCATGTCCTTACCATTTATACATTACAGTATTATTAAGAGTAGTCACCACGCTGTATATTAGATCTCCAGAACTCATTCATCTTGCATAAATGAAGCTTTGTATACATTGATCAAGGTTTTGTTTCCCCCTCCCTCCTGCCCCTGGCAACGAGCATTCTACTGTTTGCTTCTACGAGTTTGACTATTTTAGATTCCACATCAGCGACAACGTGCAGTATTTGTTTTTATGTGTCTGGTTTATTTCACTTAGCATAACAGCAATCAAGACGGTATGATACTGGCATGAAACTGGATATAAATCAATGAAATAGAATAGAGAACCCAGAAGTAAATCCACACATTTACAGTCAACTGATCTCGTAAGGGTGCCAGAAATGCACAGTGGGGAAAAGATAGTGTGTTCAATAAATGGTGATGGGAAAACTGGACATCCACATGCAGAAAAATGAAATTGGACACTTACCTCACATCAAATAAAAAAAGTCAACTCAAAATGAAGTAAAGTCTTAAATATAACACCTGAAAGTGTAAAACTAGTAGAAGAATACAGGGAGAAAGCTTCTTTGCCTTGGTCTTGGCAATGGTATTTTTTTTTTTTGTTATGACACCAAAATTACAGGTTGCAAAAGCAAAATTAGACAGATGGGATTGCATCAAACCAAGAGCCTTCTGCACAGCAAAGGAACCACTGAAGGAGTCAAAAGGCAGCCTATGAAATGGGGGAAAATATTCGCAAACCATATATCTGGTAAGAGAGGACTATGCAAATATCTAAAGGACTTGGACAACACAATAGAAAACAAAAATTAAGAAAAACAACCCAGTCTGGGGTACCTGGCTGTCTCAGTCGGTGGACGTGCAACTCCTGATGTTGGGGTTGTGAGTTTGAGCCCCATGTTAGGTGTGAGATTACTTAAAAATAAAATCTTTAAAAAATAAAAAGAAACCTGATTAACAAATGGGCAAAGGAACTGAATGGACTGTTCTCAAAACAAACATGCAAATGAGCAACAAGTACATGAAAAGATGCTTCATATTATTCATTGTTGGGGAAATGCAAATCAAAACCACAATGAGCGATAGATCACCTCACAACTGTTAGAATGGCTATTATCAAAAAGAAAAGTGTTGGTGAGAATGAGGGGGAAAATGGAACTTGGGTGCCCTGTTGTTGGGAATGTTAACTGGTACAGCGATTATGGAAAACAGTATGGAATGGTCTCAAAAAATTTAAAGTTACCGTATGATCTGCATTATCACTTCTGTATATATATCCAAAGGAAATGAAGACAGAATCACTAAATAACATCTGTACTCCCTTGTTAATTGCAGTAGTATTCACAAGACCCTGTATAGGAAACAACCTCAATGTCCTTTGGTGGACAAATGGATAAACAAAATGTGGGATAATATTCAGCCTTTAAAAAGAAGGTAATTCTGATATTTGTGATAAACGAGGATGACTCTGCAGTCACATTTGTAATTGATTTCTCACAGGGGCCTCAAATTCGGGATGCTTAGAAGGGAACTCATCAGCCTCCTCCCGTATCACTCCAAATCAGCTACTTCTGATTTCTTCATTAGTCAAGGGTAACCAAGTGGCCCAGCCATAAAGTTTCACAGTGTTCTTGGCAACATTGTCCCAGGCCAGCACCAGGCACTTTTAATCAGCAACTATATGCGTAGTCCTTTCTCCCTGGGCTCTTTTCTTTTCCATTTCTACTGCCGCTGTCTGTTGCCATTATCTCGGTTCTTGACCTCAGCAATTCTCAGGATTACTACAAAGACCTTGCTGCCTCTCTGTTCTCCCAATCATTTCTCCATATCATAGCCAGAAGGATATGTTTAAAACTTATTTTCTTACAGTTTGTTCATTGATTTTCCAGCACCTTCAGTGTAAAATCCAAGTTCCTTAGTTGGACACACACACACATATATACCTTTATGATTTGTCCTCATTTTATTCCATTTTCAACCCACCCTGTACCTTCCTCACCACTCACCTCCACACCCGTCATCCCTGATGCCCTATAATCTAACATTCTTTTGTCTTTTCAGGCTGCTTTCATGTTTTAGCACATGTTGCTTTCCTTCTTGACAACACTCTTCCCTCCACCTCCCCCATTCCTCCCTACTTAAGAATAACGAAGACATAAAATACTAGGAAGGAAGAATGGGATAAAGAGATTAAGACGTATACATGTATTTTGAAGTTATTTTTAATTATTCAGTATCTTAGTATATAATCCTCTTATTGAAAATTGTTTAAACATTTAAATCCTTGGAAATCAAGCTAAAGTTTTCAATAATTACTTATTCCAGTTATAGGTATTATTCCACCACTTGTTTTTTTTTTTTTTGAACCCTCTCTTACATCTTGGAGATCTGTCTATGTCAGAACATTAAGATATACCTTGTTCTCTTTCATCAGTGCTCACTGTTGCATAGTATGGCCATGCTATAGGTGTATGCCGACATTCTGGTATAGAAAGACGTTTAGGTTGTCTCCTGACTTGGGGTTTTATGAACATTGCCACAGCGATGATTCTCGTAAAAATGCCATGTTGTGAACACGTGCAAATGTTTCTCCATCGTGGTTGACAGTGGATAGTATGCCAATGACGTTGGCTATTGTTTCTCATAATGGGTATTATCCATTTACTTATTTGTCTCTCTCACTGGTTGACAAGTTCCTCAAGAGAAGGAAGTGTAGCTTATGGTTTGTGTATATTGAGACTTAAACAGAGACTGGCAAGTAATAGATGTTTAAAAAATACTTGTCAAACGAATGAGTCTGGATGCTTTCATTAAACAGGGACTGCTTCCTCACTGTCCCAACGGCTTCCTTACCGCTTTTTCACTGTGGTCTTAATCCATCATGTTAGTCCTTACCCAGAGGTCCCCTGAATCTTGAGCCTGGGGCCATAGGTCTCCATCTGTTGCTTCAGAGCCTTGTGCAAGCTATTTGAGCATGCTTTTGAAGGTGCCAGCACTGAGAGAATCATTTCTTCCCCTTTCTTTACAGACCTGTCTACCTCCATTTCCTGCACCCAGCCTCTTGGGATATACACATCTTTGAACAGCATCACTCTGGTCTCCTCCATGCAGGTAAGGTAGCAGAAGATCTAGATGCCTGCTAATTTTCTAACTATCATTAATGATTCTTTGTTCCTTGACTGTAAAATGAAGATGATGTCCATCACTTACATCCCCCGCTATGCAAACGGTAAGAAATCCAGCAAATATCCTTTGG
This sequence comes from Ailuropoda melanoleuca, assembly GCF_002007445.2. Lineage (NCBI taxonomy): Eukaryota > Metazoa > Chordata > Mammalia > Carnivora > Ursidae > Ailuropoda > Ailuropoda melanoleuca. Next base: position 82,195,804 of record NC_048238.1, on the reverse strand, counting down.
GACTTCCAGACAGTGGGGCTATAGATACTGTATGAGTCAGCCATGGAGGTGTGTGTGCCCGTGTGCCCCTTTAACCCATTACACTGTGACCCTTTAAGTCAGAGACCATGTCTCATTCTCTTGTTACTGCCGGTACTTGGTACTCGTGTCCAGCTACATGTGGATTAAATCAACGCAGTGGATATCATACTTAAATAGGTAAGACCAATATTTATTTTTGCATGATTGACTCTGCTAAGTTCTACAGTAGTAGTTGTTTCAGTCTGTGACCAAATGTGTTCAGTGAGTGCCTAGTTGATGTCAGTTGTCACGCAAGATGCTGTTGATACAGGAGTGAGCAAATCAAGAGTTCCTTCTATTTTTGTGGGATTTCAGTCTAGGGAGCTCACAGCCATGAGGTTTGCAAGGGGCAGTGAGGGTGAGACTCTTCCTCCTGCTCCACTAGCCGCCAAGGACCTTTCAATCACTTGGTCTCTAGGACAGACTTTGAGGTTAGGCGTTACGTAACAATGCTACCTGGTGTGAGAGCATCGCTGAACGCTTCCTATGCAAAGCTTTGCAAAGGGAGGGGCGCCTGGGTGGCACAGCGGTTAAGCATCTGCCTTCGGCTCGGGGCGTGATCCCTGCGTTATGGGATCGAGCCCCACATCAGGCTCTTCCGCTTATGAGCCTGCTTCTTCCTCTCCCACTCCCCCTGCTTGTGTTCCCTCTCTCGCTGGCTGTCTCTATCTCTGTCAAATAAATAAATAAAATCTTTAAAAAAAAAAAAAAAGCTTTGCAAAGGGAAAGGAAAGTCGTTCTCTTGTACTATCTGTCATGGTTGGTAGAGACATAGGATATGTTCCTCTAGAACCATTATTCTCCGTTATTCCTCACAGTGCCATACTGTTTATTGATGCAATTTAATCATCTTTCAGTACCTCTTATTCATTACCGTGCTTTATCCTACACCCTTAAAGTTACCTTCCATTTCCTATCAACATTAACTCCTCGTCCCCATGTTTGCTGCATTTACTCCCATTTCATGGCCTTGTTTGCTTGTATTTTGCCTTTAGCCTGTCCTCTTTTGTTGATTGTTGCCAAACTCATTTTTGTTGCTCTTTGTGTTTTGCCAAACTCATTTTTCAAGAGGCAGCCTCAGTCCTACATTCTCCATGGTACTTGGACCCTCCATGCTCTCATCCATTTAAAAACCCACTGTAAGAACAAACAGCATCAGGCTGTTTCACGATGGTCCGCATTTTCCCAGTCAGCCGGTTAACCCTTGGAGGGCTGATTCCACCTTCTTTATCCTTCACACTATTAGGTACAAGACAGAAGATCGTTAGAGACCTTTATTCATTTAGGGCGGTGTCGTGTAAGTGACATTTGTGAAGACGTGAGTGGGTGGGAGGTGTTCGAGTCAAACAAACTAGGTTAAGCCAGTGTTCTTGTAACATTTTATCTCATTCTGTGTTCCAAAGATAGCCTCTATATGTGCCAGGTGCGGTGCTAGATTCTGGTGATTCACAGATGAATAAAAATGGCTCGTTTCCCTCAAGTATCTCATAATCTACTTAGACAATAGAGGTTAACAGGTAAATCCAGTATCGTGTGGTGACTGCTATGATTGACGTGTGCTGGTGGTGCCATGACCGTTCAGGGAGGCTGGACTTTATCTAAGTGTGGTCGGGGAAGGCTTCACGGAGGAAGTTAGATGAGAGGTGACTTTTGCAGGGGGTATATGATGTATGTCATGTTCAGCTTATTGGAGTCATTAAATCCCAACTACTTCTGATATCTGTGAGCAACCCAAATTTCCATAACTCATATCAACTCCAATCTGATGGGAGGAATGTAGTTTCCCTGTGGAGGTATTTAGATGCCTCGTACGCCTTTTAAGAATTTCGGTGCGAGAAAGCACTGAGCAGGGGCGCCTGGGTGGCACAGCAGTTAAGCGTCTGCCTTCGGCTCAGGGCGTGATCCCGGTGTTATGGGATCGAGCCCCACATCACGCTCCTCCGCTATGAGCCTGCTTCTTCCTCTCCCACTCCCCCTGCTTGTGTTCCCTCTCTCGCTGGCTGTCTCTATCTCTGTCAAATAAATAAATAAAATCTTAAAAAAAAAAAAAGAAAGCACTGAGCAGCCAGAAAGAGTTTTTGCGTTTCTAGAATCTGAGCAACCTGGCACTGCAAGGCTCTTTGGTGTAGGTGCCCGTTCCCCATGATAAGTGTTTGAAGTCTTCAAAGTGCATGGAGAAAAACAAAGTGGCAGGTTGAGTATGATGTATTCGGTATCTCAAGTTCTCATTGCTCGGCTAAACTGCATTACCAATATCGAACATCCCTAAAGCTAAATAATCAGCATCACTCCTTCGTCTAGGAATAAATGTTATTACTGAGTGTACAATGTGAGGGAAATGGCTTTGGCCTAGCTTGCTTCCACATGCCACCTCGAGGCTGAAAGTCTGCAAAATTCTGTACGATTCTTAACTTATTTCTTGGCGGTGCACATTGCAATGCTCTATGTAGGTCAGTGTGTGGAGAAACTCCTCAGTTTATTACAAATTCATATGAAGCAGCATTGCTAAGAAAGCCACCTTTTGGAGTTCAGCTGCATAGGCAGGAGGCCCGAGTTCTCGCTTCCAAACCTTTGGAAACGAATACCCTACCTACTGTGGAAGCCGTTCATCTTCTGTTGATGTCTGAAATTGGCCATTGGCTTCCCAAAACCGCAGGACTATCGAGAGACTCCAAGGAGAATCTTCACTTTTGGCTGGACTTGTGGGAGAGCAGGTGGTTGGGAGTAATTCGGGTCTGATTCCTGGTGGCCTCTCACCAAGCTAATTAGATGCCTTCCACCACTAATGACTGCGATACTCATATGGGGCTATTTAAATCATCGAAGAAAGCCTTGGCCACAGAGGTGTGTCTTGTATCACATTCAGGAATGACCTGCTGGGCTCTCCGGTCCCAGAACTTCAGTTTCCATGACTGAGGGCATTTTTAATCACCTGCACATTCAGCCTGGCTGTGGACTCTGGGCCCAGCCCTGGCTGAGATCATGAGATTTTGAGGTGCATTAGATGAGCGCTGATGGCATTATGTTTGATCAAGGTTTGATCTCGTCTATTGGTCTAACAATGGAGAGTCTCCTTTGTTTCTATGCCAAAGACCTGTTCTTACACCCTAGTCCTTATGACTGGGCTTCTCTAATAGATACCCAGCCTTGAATCTTTTGGCCCTAGGTTCCAACCTTATTCTTTCTTGAGGCCCTCTTCGAAATTTGAGCTGTGTCCCAGGCTTCAGCCCGTTGGGTTAGTCTCTGCTAATTGCTATCCGACAAAAGAGTCCCTGGATGTCTAATGCTGTGTCCCATCTCCATGTCAGACTTACGAGCGTCTTCTTTCCTTTGGATCATCCTCATGGTGACCTTCTGCTTACCCCAACCAGCTGGCCCCTTCTCTTAGCTTTGTGTCGGAAGAATTCCTCTGAAGGCCACTTCTCAAATCTTGAGTCCTTGTGTGTTTCCCTCGCCCTCTTTTTTTCTCTCTCTCTCTCTTTTAAAATGTATCAGCGCGCAAGACTTGTCTGTGGGGTTTTGTTTGCTTGCTTGTTTTGCCTGTTAGTAGCTATCACCACCAGATTATCCCTCAGGAGTTTTCTCTCTTAGATTGGCTAGGGGATGAGACTATCTTACTTGCCCACGTGTTGCTTGTTGACCTCAAACTCAAATCTATAGGTCTAGTTCTTTTTAAGGCTTTTACTTCTTTTTTTTCCCCCACAAAGTGGGGAGGGGCAGAGGGAGAAGAAGAGAATCTTAAGTGGGCTCCACGCCCAGTGCAGAGCCCAACATGGGGCTCCATCCACAACCCTGAGATCATGACTTGAGCTGAAATAACGTCAGACGCTTAACCAACTAAGCCACCCGGGCTCCCCAAGGCTTTTACTTCTAATGATATAGGAACCTGTAAATATGGGGTGTTTTAAGAGAAAAGTTCATATAATCTTTCTCTGTAATTCCTAACAACCTTGTTGTATGGTGCATTGATTTATGTTCCTTTCTGTTATTTGTCCCAACTTTTTCACCGTATTTCCAATTCCTTCTTCCTTGTTTTATTTGATAAAACCTTGCTATGGTGAAAATCCCCTATTCTAGAAATTTTATATGTCTATTAACCCACTGAACAGGTTTTGAGTGCCTGTTATATGCTAGGCACTGTTATAAACAAGGAATAGAGTGTTGAAGAAGGGAAAGCATGCTCCTGCTGTTACAGAGGTTACTAATGAACACGTTAAAAAGTACGCATGTAAAAAAAATACCATATATCAGTAAGTGATACACAGTAAAGGAAAGTGATTGGAATCTTATTTTTCTGCTGTCAGAGGCAGCTTTTCTAGGAGGTGATTTTTATGCTAGAACTGAATAACATAATGGAGTCAGGAATGTCAATCTCTAAAGGAAGAGCATTCTAGAAAAGGAGAACAGCTGGTGCAAGAGTTCTAAGACAGTTACAAGTTGGCAGTTTTGCTGATAGAAGGGCACTTTAATGAAGTACCTAGTGGATGATACTGGTGTAAATAAACTCAGAGGGGTGCCTGGGTGGCTCAGTCAGTAAAGCGTCTGCCTTCGCTCAGGTCATGATCCTGGGATCCTGGGATCAAGGTCTGCATTGGATTCCCTAGTCATCAGGGAGCCTGCTTCTCCCTCTCCCTCTGCTGCTCTCCTTGCTTGTGCTTTGTCTTGCTGTCTTTCCTGTTGTCAAATAAATAAATAAAATCTTAAAAAAAAAAAGAAAGTTCAGAAAAGTAGAGTCAACAGAACTTGTCCATGGGCTAGATGTTAGGGCGTGATGAAGGAACATGTGGCTATGGGATGAGTCCTAGATTTTTCTTTAAAAGTTTTATGTATTTATTTTAGGGGGGGGAGGGACAGAGGGATAGGGAGAGAGAGAATCTCAAGCAGGATCCCCGCTGAGTGTGGACCTACATGTGGGGCTCAGTCTCAGGACCCTGAGATCATGACCTGAGCTGAAATCAAGAGTCAGACGCTCAACCAATTGAGTCACCCAGGCACGCCGACTCCTAGATTTTTGATTGGCCATTGTGTACATTTGACAATGCTGCTTTCTGAAATGAGGAAGAATAGTGAAGAATTTGGAAAGAGGGAGGGAGGGTGGAGGGAGATTGGTAGCTCTTTGTAGACATTTGTTTGAGATCCCTATCTTATATGCAAATGTCAGGTAGTGGTTTAGGGATAGAGATACAGATTTGCCCATGCTCAGTAAACTGATTATATTTAAATCCATGGGATTGCATAAGATTACCTAGGAGGAGCATAGCTATATTAGAGAATTAGAGAATGGTGCCTAGGTCTGAGCCTTTGGACACTGTAACTTTAAGAGATGTAGCAAGAGGGGTACCCAGCAGTGTAGATTGAGTAGAAGCAACCAGTAGAAGGAAAGCCAAGGGCGCAATATTAAGGAAGGCACACAAAAAAGTGTTTTAAAGAGAAGAGAGTGGCAATCTATGCCAAATGCTACTGAGAAATCAAGTAAGATAAGAGCGAAAGTGACCACTGGATTTTACTACATGGATGTCATTTGTGACTTTGACCACAGCCATTTCATATAGAGTGGACCTAAGCCTGAATGGTGTGGTTTGAACAGAGAATGGGACATGAAGGAGCAGAAACAGATACAAAACTCTTTGAAGAAATGGTGCTGGGAAATTGATGAGGGCAATTGAAAAAAAATATATATATAATGTTTACTTATAAATTATATATATATATATGTATGGAAGGTTAAAGTATGGTTTTTATTTAATTTTTTAAGATAGGAGACACATGTCATGTTTATTTGCAGATAAGTGTAATCAGGTGGAGTTGTAGGAGAGAACATGATAGGATTGAAATTCTTGAGCTGGTAAAATGGAATGAGACCTAGAGCACAGTAGAGGGGTTCAATTGTAGCAAATCTGAAGATACCGTGAAGGCAAAATAATAGGTAATCTCTTGTCTTAAGTGGATATTTTTCATTCCTTTCTAGGTCTCTAAAGGTGATATCCCCATTAGCAATGACCAGTCTGCAGGCATTTGCTTATGACACCCCTTTCCAACATCTCTTCATGGGGCTTTTGCAGATAATCTATCTTACTTTGATCTGGATGTTTAGACACCAGTCCTAGTATGTTATGCAGCCAACTTAGCCCTGGCACTCTAGGCTTTGAGCACAGAAATCCTAGAGCTTAGGGGAGATCATGCAAGGCTTCAAAGGCACAGTATGGAGTTTGGCATCTTCACTGAAATATAATTAACACACAACATTGTGTTGATTTAATGTGTACAATGTGATGATTTGATACCTGTATATGTTGCGAAATGATTACCATAAGGGGGTTAGTTTACACCTCCATCACCTCACATAATTACCTTTTTCGTGTGTGTGTTGAAAATACTTAAGATCTACTCTTTCAGCAACTTTTGAGTACACAGAAGTGGAGTGGGAGGACACCAGATGCTTCTTCATGGGAGAGGAAGTGGTGGGATTTACCTTTGAAGATGATGATTCTTGCCATTCTGTATTTACTAGATTGGAGGGGGCACGAATGGAAGCTGATTGTGTCCAGTGGAGACCGTTGGAATATTTTAGATGAACGACAGTCACTTGTGACTATTCGAGTGATGGCTGTGGGGACAGAGAGAAATAGATGGATGTGCGAATTATTCTAACTCAGTTCTGTGATTTGATTAAATGTTATTACTGCTTAAAGGAAGATTGACTTAATGAAAACAAATAAGCCCATATTTAAAATTTGAGTTGCTAATCCATAACTGTGAGATAATTATGTGCTAAGGAAATGACCTATATAAAAATACTTGGCACATAGTGGGGACTGAATTAAAAAGTGTTAAAACTGTCTTAAAATTTAACTTAGAGCCAAATAGTTGACTTGTTATTGGGGTACTTTGAGAGAGCATAAATATAACCTAAAAGCATTACTTGGGAACGTTTCAAATTAATGGATAGTTTCCAAATCATTAAAATAACTGCAGACTTATTTCCAGCTCAGGCATCCTTCAGCATGGTTGTCTTCCGAGGGATCAGTGCACACACACATAGTCATTAAACTTTATTCTGGTCATGTACGCATGCTGTAGCAGGTGTACCAAGGGCTCTGCCCGTTTGTAATTCCGTCCTTTGGAATTTAAAGAGTAAGGCAGGCTTTGCCTCTGGCATGGAGACATGACCCATTCATTAGGACTGGGCAAACCAAGTTGTTTATATAAGAATGGATCCTAGTGTTGGCTTAGTCCTAAAGGCTAACCGGCACCACACTAGACACTGTGATTCTTAATTTGCATTTTAAAGGACCCCTGGAATAATTGGTTAGCATAGGAATCCGCACAGCATTCCTTGGAGAAGAATCAAGACTATTCAGATTACAGAGTGTGTCCGTGGTCAGACTAGGATTGACATTTCTCCAGTGTGTGTTTAGGGGACCACTGAGTTATAGTAGAGGTTTTGTGTTAGGGATTATTAGGAAAGCAGGCAGGCAAAGCAGGGTGGGGGCCAGATCGTGGAAAGCTTTTTAGACCTAACTAATGAATTTGGACTTAGTCCTGATTGCAGCAGGGATCCACTTGAGAATTTTAAGTAGGGGATTTTGAACATGGTTTTCTTTCAACTTCCTGAGTACAGGATTTTCCTTTACTTACCATGAGCACCAGGGAGGTAGTGTCCCTCGGTGGGTCTTTGATCCCTCAGCCCTGGTGGCTTCTTAATATATTTTCTTTCTTATGAAGCCTCATCTCTTATTCTGTTGAATTTGGTGGTGATTTACTGGGTGCTTATCATGTGCAAGGCTCTGTGCTAGGCACTTGCTTGCTGTTCGTTTAGTAGAGATAGTATGGCCAAATCCTGAGGCAGTAGGAGTTCTGAAAAACCTGTCTTCAATGGGAAATTGTGTCTTTAAATGCTCAGATTTCATTTTCTGCCTGGGGGTTATTTTGTGGTTCAGATGATTAACCCAGGGCTGCTAGATCCTTCCCATGACTCTGCCGTCACCCCTGCCATTATGCAATCTTACTTCCTTTGCCAGTTTAATATTGCTTCTAGGATAAAGTCCAAATGCCTTGGATTGGCTTACCAGGTCCTCACCACTCTGGCCTCAACCTTCCTTTCAGTCTTGTCTTCTCTACCCCTGAACTCTCACCCCGATGCGTTCCACATTCAACTTCTCCTAACAAGATTGCAGGGCATGCTTGGCTTTGCCATCTTGACTTTCCCTTATTAGGTCGTGATATTTCATATCTCCGTAGTTTTGTGTGCCATCACAGCTGATGAGGATGTGGCAAGTTCATTGCCTTCTTGGGACTGAAAACAATTCTGTGTTGAGCTATACTTCAAACTTGGGTTCTACAAAAATGATAAATTATTTCCAGACAGGGACTATGTCAGATTTGCCTCCAGTTCTCTTCTTCTATCCAGGTCCTTGCTGGGCAGCTGGCTGATAGGAGGAGGCCAATTCAAGTCAGGTAAAGGAATGTATGCGTAGAAAATTTAAACTCCTTTCTGGATAGCCCAAGCCTGGCAGAATCAGGATAATGAGTTTGCCAGAGGCCAGGCCATGTAGTGTAGTAGGGAGAGAAAGGGGGAGGATGTGTGGGGAGAGCCTGCAAACCAGTGGGTAGGATTTTTGATTATCTACTGTTTAAGATCGTGTGCCTCACCGCTTCACTCCGTTGGGGTGTGTAATTGAGAGCAGGGAATGGATCTTCTGGTTAATTGGCTTTTCCGGTTAACCAGTAGTTGACTGGAAAGTTTTCCTCTTTGGGGGTAAAAAACCCTGCCTACCATATAGTAAATACTATTTTCCATCAGTGCAGTACGAAGAAAAAATAAAACTCTTTATGATATGAGGAATCATAATTTCATGAGGATCAATATTTTTAATACTAGTCTAGTATAAAATCTGGGATTATTTAGGAAATATATATTGGTTTGTACTTAGTGCAAAGCCTTGTGGAGGATACAAGATGAGTAATACCTGCTGAGTGGCTAGGAGCCTGCTGGGTGCTTTGGGAGAAATTCATGGAGGAAATGGCTCGAATGCTGGCACTTGAAGAATGCTTAAGGCTTAGGTCATGGAAAGTGGGAGGGGCAGAGGTAGGTTTCATGTTGTGAACGTATGAAGCGGCACGGCTTAAAGCTGTAGGTACAGAAGGGAGATAAATCAGGGGGTGAGCACCTTCGAGTAGAGGTAGTCAATAGGGGACAAAGGTGGAAAGTTTAGGGGGTTAATTTGGATAGCCTTGAAGGTCAAGCTAAGGAATGTGGACTTTATTTTGTAGCAACTGAAGCTGGGGAAAGACTCAATTAGATCCTTGGTTTAAGCAGTTCGCTCCAGCAGGTGCGTAAAGGATGTGTTTGAAGGGAGCAACTGGAGACCGAGGAACCGGTTAGAAGGCTCTTTCAATAGCCAGTTCATCCATCCATTCTCTCATTCACTCATTCATTCATTCATTCATTCATTCACCAAGCATTAAATGAGCAGCAATTTGGAAAAGGCAGTGTTCTGCCCTGGAGAAACAGCAGGCTAAAGGAGTGAGAAAGAGTGAGAAAACTGAAGAGAGACATAAAGGATAGGGATGCAATTTCAGTGTTTCCAGCTTGGGGGATTGGATAGGAGTTGTCTTACTGCCTGTGGAATATTGTTGGCTTTTGCCAGAGCAAAGCATGGGTCAGGAGCCAGGCACTGGTTTGGGCATAAGGGGCAGAACATCCCTTCAGACTGTTTATCCTCAGATTGCATCCTTAAATGTGGGGCAAATAACACTGATTTCAAATCTCACTGGTACTTTGGGAAGGACTTGACTTAGGTCAGGTGTTACATTTTAATAGCCCTTCTATTGGCTGTTGGAAAGGGCAGCGTGTCTCGAACATCTGCAGCGCACCTGTGGGACATCAGGTGAAGGTCCACATTGAGGTTGGCAAAGTTGTTCTGAAGTAAGGAGGAGGATGGTGTTGATGTCGATTATTAGGTACCAAATTGCTGGAATTTGGTTATTCGATTTTTGGGGTGACATAAAGGGGTAAGTAACTTTGAGGCCATTAATACCATTAACTGGCGATGTCTTTCCACATGTTTATGTCTCTCTTGCCTCGTCTGCCAAATGAAGTAGTTGAAAGGCATCAATTTGGGTAGGGAGAATAACAGATGCCCTTAAGTTGTCTGCGTCCTAATTCGGAACTTGTAAATATGTTATTTTATTCAGCAATGGGCGGGCATAAGGTTGGGGATGAAATTAAGGTTGTCGATCAGATGACCTTGAAGAGATTATTTTCAATTGCCTAAGTAGACTCAATGTAATCATGTGGGTCCTTAAATGGGGAGGAGGGAAGAAGAAGAAACAGAATCAGGGAGACAGCATCAGTAGTAGCCCTTGACCAACCATTGCTGGCTTTGGATATGGAACTCGGCCACAAGCAGAGGCATGCAGGCAGCCTCTATAAGGTGGAAAAGGTAAGGAAAGGATTCTCCCATAGAACGTCCAGAAAGGAGTGCAGCCCTGTCCAGACCTTGATTTTTAGACCAGTGAGACCTATTTCAGACTTCTGCCCTCCAGAACTATAATATAAGTCTGTGTTTTTTCAAGTCTCTAAGCTGAATGTCATTTTTTTTTTACAGTGGCAATAGGTTATTGCCATGAATTTAGTGACCTACTTTCTTTAAATCTCTCTTAGTCTAAAACTTAGTGGAGATGTCCATCTCAATCATGTTTTGCTGTTCAAAAACATACCTGATCTCCGTTCCCAGAGACTTGGATACTGTAGCGCCGAGGTCGGACCCTGCTATCTTATTGCTTAAAAATTTCTACAGGTGATTCTAATCTACTCCTACTTTTGAAAATTACCGTAATCTCTCCCTGAATGTCCATCCAGATGAGACAAAGAGCCAAACAATAGAGTCCTACAGTTACAGCTATGAAAATCAAGGTGAAGAATGAGTATGAGACGTGGTCTTTGAAGCCTTAAAGTTGTAACCTCACTTTTGGTTTTCATGTTTTAGAAACCTGCAATAGAATCTCTTGGGTAGGGGCCCCTGGGCGGCTCAATCTGTCAGGTGTCTGACTCTTGATTTCAGCTCAGGTCATGATCTCAGGGTCTTGATCGGGCCCCTCATTGGGCTCCGAGTTCAGCATGGAATCTGCTTATCCCTTTCCCTCTGCTCCTCCCTACCTCTCCCTCTCAAATAAATTAATTAATTAATTTTTAAAAATCTTTAAAAAAGTCTCTTGGGTATAAGCTCTCTACCTGCTGTGCTTATTAAACAAAAAACTCACTGCTATAGGAAATTTTTGGTAGTATGTAATTATTAAAGAAGCTTTTCTTCTTGTCTTTGCATAAAGCAAATTATATTGTCTTGCTTTACAGTTTTTAGGTCAGGACAGGTTTAAATAAAAGTCCATAGATGAGTCATTTGTACATATTCTCATTCCTAGAACATCTCTCAAATCACTCAAAAATCATTTTTCGAAGAACCATTAACCAGCATAGAGTTTTGTGAAGTCCCTTTCTTGAACACCATTTATTCTATACACTCGGTAACCTTGGGTAGTTATTAATATTAAATTTCTCTTAGGACAATCCCCCAGTACATTTTTTCTTTAGTGCTATCCCATTTAAGAACCTGTTTTTGTCAGTCATTATCTACTCACTCTTGAGAAGTTTTTTGTTGTTGTTGTTGTTTTGTTTTTTACATTTAGATTTGCTTGGCAGCTGGACATTTTCAGGATACTGCAAAGATATTTAAACCTTTTTACTGCATAATCTATTTAAAGTGAAAGCAATAGACAAGCAGGGCAGGAAGGATGGAAAAAAAAAGTCAAGGAGAGGTTCTAAAGTAATCCTGCCAGACTTCCTATTGGTTCTGTTCCAGAAGCAAAAGACTTGGGTCAGCCAGACAGGAGCAGTTACCCATCAGTGCAGAAACCAGTCAGTTGGTCAGCTTGTGACCCTCGGCAGATCCTCAACGGGACAGCTGCCAGAGCCTTAGGGGCAGAGAAACGAGGAATGGGACTTTGGGTTCCAGGAGTTAAATAGGATTCCTTGTGAAGACAGAAGACAAGGCTGAGCACACAAGGGCTTTGCTTCAAAATGAGGGATAACTGCAGTGATTAAACACTCGTTTTAGCTCATTACCACAGGGGAGTGACAGCCCCAGTGGCAGCATATAAAGCAGGGGAAGTAGACCAAGTTAGAGCAACAGGAAATCAGGCCTTCTGTGTGCCAGCACCAAAGGAGCTTCTGTCATCACAATCTGCCTGTGACATGTAAGTGAGGTCACTTCACATGAATAATGCATGATGGCTAAGAGGGAGGAAAACAAGCTTTCACATCCAGCTGGGGCCTGAAATTCTGCATTATATTAAAATATATTATGAGAGGACGGCTCCCCTCCACTTCTGTGGGATTTTTGCTATAATGGCTCCCCTAATGTCTCCTTTGTCTGATTTCCTATTTATAAGGCCGAGCCCTTCCTCACATAGCCACGGTATACCAGTCCTGTTTTTATAGGTCAGTCATTAACCATAGGATCTAGAGACAGAATCCGGGAGAGGGATTTGGACCACTTGAGTGCCAGCTATTGTTTTAGCTAATGATGTGATCAAATAGATCATGTGACCTCTCTGTGAATGGGTATGATGATACCTAATCTTTAGTACCTTACAGACGGACAAATATCAAGGATCAAATAGGATATAAATGAGGATGAACACTTTTTAAGAAATATGTAAACTTATCTCTCTATATAAATATATAAACCTATACACATGCAGGGTGTGATGGTTAGCATTGATCAAGCCTCTCCATTTGGACTCAGTCTGTTTCAGGCTCAGAACAAAAGGGACCTTCCAAGGAAGTCAATAACATCATGGGTAAATGACCTCCATCCAGATGCACAGAAGCAGGTCACTGTTGTCAGCACCTATAAATTATCGCCATATCAAGCAATAGAAGGCTACCTTCTTCTATTGTTTTCACAGGCTCGTTCTCGTGCCCAGTGTGGGTTGAATGAGAGCTGCCGATTTTAAATGATAACTATGTAATCGTAACTCTTCTTAGTGAGTACCTTGCCCCCAGGAATATTGTGTCCCTAACGTTTCAACATGGGAGCAAACACTTATACTTCTGGAGAAGATTGAAAAACAGGGACCATATTGACCTCCTCCCACCTGAAATATACTATGGACAATATAAGTGAAATGATGGGTTTTTTTTTTAAGACACTGGACATGAGGAAACAAAGTCAGTGATCTCCAAGACAACTTCAGCACCCTTAGAACTGCCCTCGATTCCTGCTTGGTGACACCTTCAAGTCATACTGCCAGGAGACACAACCCAGGCAGAGCCCAGGGAACCCCGGGCTGTATGTATTGAGATGGAGATGAGAGTCCAGGGAGACTAAGAAAGCTAGAATTCACAGTGCAGAGTAATGGGGGAGGAAAGAGTTGCATATAGAGAGAACTCTAGAGATGTGTAGACAACCCCCCTTGAGCATTCAGATTAATTCAGATAATCACTTGTACACGAGGAAATGACCCGAGGCTGGTGGAAGGAAACTGGTGATGAAAGTTAATAGTGCTTGGCATTCTCATAGCATTGAGAATAGTGCCTGTTTGTATCAGCTAGGCTGGAAGACCTCAAGATTTATAAGGTATTGGGTAGTGTTAATTTCCTTCCTTCCTTCCTTCCTTCCTTCCTTCCTTCCTTCCGGCTCTATACCTAACATGGGGCTCGAACTCACGACCCAAGGACAAGAGTAACATGCTCTCCCAACTGAGCCAGCCAGGAGCTGCAGTATTGGGTAGCATAAAAGTGAGGATTTCAATTGAGTAGTGGGAAGAATAATCCCTAGACTGAATACTGCTCTGATTCCACCTAACAAATTTTAACATGAAGACCCAAAAGGAACCAACTGTTTTCAAACTTAACTGCATCCCAAAATAGTGCTTAAGAAAATTTATACGAAGATAAAAATATCAAGCACTCAAAAAGGAAAAAAAAAATCGCAATGTCTGACATCCAATCAGAATTTACCAGTCATATAAGGAAATAGGAAAATTCAATTTAAAATGATGAAATCATCAAAACTGAACCAGAACAAACACAGATATTAGAGTCAGCAGACAAGAAATTAAAAGTTATTACAGCTATATTTCTTACATTCAAAAACATAGACTCACAAAAGATGGAAACATGGAACAACACTGACCTTCTAGAGATGAAAACTACCATACTAGAGATTTAAAATACACTGGATGGGATTAGTGGCAGACTAGACAGTGCAGAAGGAAATATTCGTGGACTCGAAGATAGAGCAATACTAATTATTCACAATGAAACACAGAAGAACAGAGAATGAAACAAAGAACAGCATTGATGAGCTTTAAGATCACTTCAGGAAGTCCAGTATACACCTAATTTGAAGCTCTGAGAATTAGCAGGGAGAGGGAGACTGAAAAAATAATGTAAGAAATAATAGCTAAAAATGTTTCAAGTTTGATGAAAACTATAAGCCCTCAGATCCAAGACGCTAAGTGAATCCCAAGCACAAGTTAATTGAACTACCCCAACACCTACCAGAATCAAACTGCTTAAATCATTGTTAAAAGAATTGGATGGGTGCCTGGCTAGCACTGTTGGTGGAGCATGTGACTCTTGTGAGTTTAAGCCCCATGTTTGGTGTAAAGATTACTTAAAAATAAAATCCTGAAAAAAAAAAGAATTGGAAGGCAGAGGGGAAAAGTTACATTACGTACAGAAGAACAAAGATACAGATGGCAGCAGATTTTTCATCAGAAGCCATTAAAGCAAGAAGATAGTAGACAAAGGTACTTTAAAGTACCAAAAAAAAAAAACCCCAAACAACTGATATCTCTATATCCAGTAAAAATACCTTTCAAAAATGAAGGTGAAATCCTTTTTCAGATATGCAGAAGCTCAAAGAACTCCTCCCCAGCCGGGTCTCACTATCCCAGGCAGTGCTGAAGTTCAAGCAGAAAATGATACTAGATGGAAATCTGTATCCACACAAAGGAAATCTGTGTCTATACAAACTAATTTTTAAAAGGTACCGTGAGTTTATAGCATATATGAAAGTAAAATGTATGACAGCAATAGTACAAAGGTCAAGGGGGGGAGATAGAGGTATGCAATTGGTAAAAAATTTTGTACTATCCATACAAAGTAACATTATACTACTTGACAGCAGACTGATATGTTTAAAGATCTATGTTGTAAACCCTAAATCTATCACTTAAATAACAACATAGAGATGTCTATTGTGGCAAAAAAAAATGGGATCATTAAAAAATATTCAGTGCTTCCAAAAGAAGGCAGAAAAATAGAAAAAGAACAAAGAGTAAACGGACAAATAGTGAATAGCGAGATAATAAACTTAAACCTAACGCTATCACATTCTCACATTAAATGCAGATATTTTAAGCACTCCAAATACAGATATTGTTAGATTGGTTTTTAAAAAAGATTTTATTTTATTTATTTGACAGAGACAGCCAGCGAGAGAGGGAACACAAGCAGGGGGAGTGGGAGAGGAAGAAGCAGGGTCCTAGCGGAGGAGCCTGATGTGGGGCTCGATCCCATAACGCCGGGATCAGGCCCTGAGCCAAAGGCAGACGCTTAACCACTGCGCCACCCAGGCGCCCCTGTTAGATTGGTTTTTTAAAAAATCCCAAGATAAAAAAAAAACACAACTATTTGCTGCCTATAAGAAGAACACTTTAAATATAAAGGCATAAATAGGTTATACATAAAAGATGCAAAAAATAACTCAGTAACAAAATTACCTTGCATATAACATGTTAATCACTAGCCAAGTAAATATATTAATACACAAAGTAGATTTCAGAGCCAAGAATATTACGAGGAGTATGGAAGCTTATTTCATAAGAACAGTGAGTCAGTTCATCAAGAAACTATAAAAATCCAGGGGTGCCTGGGTGGCTCAGTCTGGTGAGTGTCTGACTCTTGATTTCAGCTCAGGTCATGATCTCAGGGTTCTGGGGTCTATCCCACATTGGGCTCTGCACTCAGTCGGGGGTCTGCTTGAGTTTCTTTCTTCCTCTGCCCATCCCCCTGCTCACTCATGTGCCTGTGCTCTCTCTCTCTTCAAATAAATCTTAAAAAAAAAAGACTATACAAATCCACAGTTATGGTTGGAGATTTAAGTATCCCTCACTCAGTAGTTAATAGAAGAAGCAGTGGCACCTGGCTGGCTCAGTCAGTAGAACATGCAATGCTTGATCTCAGGGTTGTGCATTTGAGCCCCAGGTTGGGTGTAGAGATTACTTAAAAATAAAATCTTAAAAAAAAAAGAAGTAAATGTAAAATCAATAAATAAATGGTACACTGTCAACCAACTTGACCTAATTGACATTTATAGAATATTCCATCTAGCAACAGCAGAATGCACGTTCTTTTCAAATGTGTATGGAATATTTACCAACATGGACTACATTCTAGGCTACAAAAGTAGTTTCAACTAATTTAAAAGAATTCTTGTCATTCAAAGTATATTCATGGACCACCATGGAATTAAAGTAGAAGTCAATAACAGAAAGATCTCTGGAATATCCATGACTATTTGGAAACTAACACCCTTCTAAATAACCCGTGGATGAATGAATAAATTAAAAAGTAAATTAGGAAGTATTTTGAACTGAATGATAAGTTTTTTAAAAAAAACTGTGGTATAATTTAATGCCATCCCCATCAAAATACCACCAGCATTTTTCACAGAGCTAGAACAAACAGTCCTAAAATTTGTATGGAACCACAAAAGACCCCAAATAGCCAAAGCAATTCTGAAAAAGAAAAACAAAACTGGAGGTATCACGATTCTGGATTTTAAGCTATATTACAAAGCTGTAGTTATTAAGACAGTCTGGTACTGGCACAAAAACAGACACATAGATCAGTGTAACAGGATAGAGAACCCAGAAATGAACCCTCAACTCTATGGTCAACTAATCTTTGACAAAGTGAGAGAGAATATCCAATGGAAAAAAAGATAGTCTTTTCAACAAATGGAATTGGGGAAAGTGGACAGCCACATGCAAAAGAATGAAACTAGACCACTTTCTTATATTGTACATAAAAATAAACTCAAAATGGATGAAAGACCTTAATATGAGACAGAAAACTATCAAAATCCTAGAGGAGAACACAGAAACCTCTTTGACCTCGGCCATAACAACTTCTTACCAGACATGTTGTCAAGGCGAGGGAAACAAAAGCAAAAAGGAACTATTGGGACTTCATCAAGACAAAAAACTTCTGCACAGCAAAGGAAACAATCAACAGAGATAAAAGGCAGCCTATGGAATGGGAGAAGGTAGTTGCAATGGACATATCTGATAAAGGGTTAGTATCTAAAATCTACAAAGAACTTATCAAACTCAATACCCAAAAAAAACAACCCAGTTAAGAAATGGACAGAAAATGTGAATAGACACTTCTCCAGAAAGGACATCCAGATGGCTAACAGACCCATGAAAAGATGCTCAACTCCACTCATCGTCAGGGAAATGCAGATCAAAACCATGGTGAGATACCACCTCTCACCTCTAAGGATGGCTAAAATTAACAATACAAGAAACAACAGGTGTTGGTAAAGATGTAGAGAAGGGGGAACCCTCCTCCACTGTTGTTGGAAATGCAAACTGGTCAGTCACTCTGGAGAACAGTATGAAGGTTCCTCAGAATGTTAAAAATAAAACTACCCTACGACCCAGCAATTGCACTACTAGGTATTTACCCAAAGGATACAAAAATACAGATTTGAAGGAATACCTGCACCCCAATGTTTATAGCAGCATTATCAACGATAGCCAAACTATGGAGAGAGCCCAAATGTCGATCGACTGATAAATAGACATAGAAGATATGGTGTGTACACACACACACACACACACACACACACACACACACACACAATGGAATATTACTCAGCCATCAAAAAGAATGAAAGCTTGCCATTTGCAATGACATGAATGGAGCTAGAGTGTATTATGCTAAGTGAAATAAGTCAGAGAAAGACAAATACCATATGATCACCTTCATATGTGGAATTTAAGAAAGAAAATAGATGAACATGTGGGAAGGGGGAAAAGAAAAAAAGGACAAAGGGAAACAAGCCATAGGAGACTCTTAAGAATAGAGAACAGACTGAGGGTTGATGGAGGGAAGTGAGTGGGAGATGGGTTAGGTGAGTGAAGGGCATTAAGGAGGGCACTCATGATCAGCACTGGGTGTGGTATGTAGGTGATGAGTTACTGAATTCTATCCCAGAAACCAATATTGCACTGCATGTTAACTACCTAAAATTTAAATAAGAAAAAGTTACGGTATAATGCCAAAGAAAATTAATTGGAGGGAAATTAATAGCACTTAACACCCTTACTAGAAAAGATGAGAAATCGTAGGTCAAAGATCTCAACCTCCACGTTAGAAAACCACAAGAAGGCAAAGCAAATTAAGACAAAAAATGTAGGACTGCCTGGGTGGCTCAGTAGGTTAATTGTCTGACTCTTGCTTTTGGCTCAAGTCAGGATCTCAGGGTTGTGAGATTGAGCCTCGCGTTGGGCTCAGTGATGGGAGTGGAGCCTGCTTAAGATTCCCTCTCTGCCCGCCCCCCCCACCCCGCAAAATGTAGAGGACAGCAAATAATAAAGATCTGAGTAAAAATAATAATAGAAAATCAATCAAATCAAAACTGGTTCTTTTACTAGATCAATAAGATTGATAAAGTTCTAGCCAGTCTTATCAGGATAAAAAGGAGAAAATATACAAATTAAAATATTAGCAGTGAGAGACATAATATCTGTACATTTTATATGGATACTAAAAGACTAATGGAGAAATTGTGAGTAACTTGACGCCAATAATATGATGACTCGGTTGAAATGGACACATTTTTAAGGACACAAACTACCAAACCACATGTCTCTAGTTTTCAACAGTCGAGTTTGGATATACAAACCTTAGCAGATCTAAAGAGCTTCACGGTAGAATTTTGCCGGATATTTAAAGAAATAGTATCAAGTATATAGAAATCCTTCTAGAATATTTATGGAGAGGGAAGAATTTCCACATTGTTCCAGGAGTCCAACATTGTCATGATTCTAAAAACAGAGATAACTCATTATTAGAAAACTGCAGGCCTACATCTCTCCTATATGTGGATGAAAAATTTCTAAATGAAATGTTCACAAATGAAATCTCACAGTGTGTAAAAATGATAAGACATTACGAATTGGTGGAGTTTATCCCCGGAATTCAGTTAGTTTAGTATTTGAGAGTCAGTCCATGTAATTCACCCCATAAGCAGACTAAGCAGGAAAACTATATGATCCTATGAATTTGTACATAAAAAGCAGTTGATAGAATCTTATATCCATTCCTGACAAAACCTCTCAACAAACCAGGGATAGAAGGGCATTTCTTCAACCTGATAAGAAGCATCTACCCAGGTAGTATCCTCCAGTTATAAGACAGAATCCATTTCCTCTAAGATTCAGGAGATTGCCAGAGAAAGCAACAATCATTCCCAAAAGAGCGAAGGACAGGTACTCATTTCATTCAACCCTCTATTCCCTACCACATTTCCCAACAATATCTTGCATGTAGTTAATACTTAAGAAAACTATTTTTCTTATGCTGAGAACTTTGAAGATATACTCCTGCAGTAACTTTCAAATATAAAATGCAGAATTATGAACTTCAGAAATAAAGTCACCAGGCTATACGTTATATCCCCATGACTTCTTTTATAAATGGAAATTTGTACCTTTTGACCCCCTTCCTCCAACCCCCTTCCCAAGCACCAATCTGTTCTCCAGGAGTTTGGGTTTTCTTGTTGTGTTTTTAGACTACTTGCAGAGTGATGTTATATGTTTTTTTTTTTTTCTGTCTCACTACACTTAGCATAATGCACTCGAGGCCTGTCAGTGTTGTACAAGAAAGCCATAACAGATTTCCTGGCTGCTTCTTCCTCTGCTCAATGTTTAAGAAATTGTATTTGCCGTACAGCTCCTTGCTCGTAATGTAATGCAGTTTGGTTTGATGTTCGTTTTTACATGCCGGATTCCTAGACTAACTACAAGGCTGTGCAGGACCGGGTGTGTGTTGAAGTGGCTGGTGTTTCTACCCTCCTGTCTATTCACTCTGTCTTTGTTCTGTCTCCCCTTGTCAACCTCCCTGCCTGTTTTGGTAGTACTGCTTTCATTTGTTCTGCTTTTATTTTTTATTTTTTTTAAAGATTTTATTTATTTATGTGACAGAGATAGAGACAGCCAACGCGAGAGGGAACACAAGCAGGGGGAGTGGGAGAGGAAGAAGCAGGCTCACAGCGGAGAAGCCTGATATGGGGCTCGATCCCATAATGCCGGGATCACGCCCTGAGCCGAAGGCAGACGCTTAACCGCTGTGCCACCCAGGCACCCCAACATTTGTTCTGCTTTTAAAACCACAAGTTCTTGGGGCACCTGGGTGGTTCAGTCAGTTGCGTGTCTGCCTTCGGCCCTGGTCATGATCCCAGTACCGCGGGATCAAGCCCCACATCAGGCTCTCCCTCATCAGCGGGAGCCTGCTTCTCCCTCTGCCTGCTGCTCTCCTTGCCTGTGCTCTCTCTCCATCAAATAAATAAATAAAAATCTTAAAAGAAAAAATAAAAAAAGTAAAACCACAAGTTCTTTCTTTCCTGCCTCTAGGTATCTGGGAGTTCCTTTTAGTGTTTGGTTTTTCCTGATCACTCCTTTCTCCACTGATTGACGGTTCTGTGTACTTTGTCTAAATCATCAAATAATTTCATCTGTGTTGTTTAGTAGGAATAGTGATCATGTGTGCGATCTCGAGTAAACCATTGCTTTTTAGTGTTCACATCCCCCCTCCACATAAACAAATAAATGTATTAAAGAATAAATTGTGTGCCTCTGATGGATGCTTTTTACAATCTTCATTTTACTTAACATTTTTTTCTTTCTCAATATCTTCAATTCATGTAATGTTCCCAAGCACACTTGCCTTTACATAGGGTGATAACATACTGGCATGCAAGACATAAATTGTCCATGTATCTGTAACCATAACTTCTCAATTTCCTTTTCTTCTTCTCATCCAACACCAATTGCAAAAAAAAAAAAAAAAAAGAAAGAAATCAGTGTACTCTGTATTGCATTGTTTTTTTTTTCCTTCTGGCTGCCTTTTTACTTTAAAATATATCATTTTTAATTAATTAATTAATTAATTATTTTTTTAAATGATTTTTTATTATGTTATGTTAGTCACCATAAAGTACATCCCCGGTTTCCGATGTAAAGTTCGAGGATTCATTAGTTGTGTATAACGCCCAGTGCACCATGCAATACGTGCCCTCCTTACTACCCATCACTGGTCGATCCCATTCCCCCACCCCCCTGTATTGCCTTGTTTTGTATAGGATTTTCTCAGCAGTGTAGACAACCAAGTTCCTTCTTGTTAGTCAATGGGGTAATCAGTGACATTTGCCCATGTTGTCAGGTCAATTTAATTCTTTCATTTGCAAACAGCCTTGTCATTTACACAGGTTGGCTCTGATTCACAGGCTATAATAGCCAAGGGGGTGGTTACTTCCATTTGAATTTTTAAAATGCAAATGTGAGGTTCTGAAAGCAGCATGAGGTATGAAAACGCTTTCCAAGGGTTAGAAGGACAAAGTTCAGAGAGGCGCCCACATACACTGACAATGGCCCTAAATAGTCCTGTTGCAGAAAGGAAACCAGGAGAGTCCTGAAGTGTGTTACTGCCTCACAGAATACAAATGGAAAATCTGGGTCTAATGACTTTTCACTCACAGAGCAGTTCAGTTGGAGGGGAAAAAAATCTTATGTAAGAGGATTTCATTGTAAATAAAATGAATCACTGACAAATTTTTAAAAAGAAAGCAGCACAAAAAGACCTTACTCTAAGCAAAGACGCAAACTGGCTGTAAAGATGACCTAGTTTTTTTTTTTTTTTTGAAAGTGTTTTTTAGCAAAGGTAGAGAACATATGTACTGTCTCAATGCAGACAGAAAGAGCAAGATCCATTAATTTTCCATTAACCTGGTGGCTTTTTAGGTGTGTAATTAATGATCTATCATTATCTGTATCTCCCTGCAGTTCGAAAATTGAGAAAATGTCTGGGTTATTCAGGCCCTAAAGCAGTTTATATGAACTCTGCAAAAATTAAGGCAAAAAAAGGGTTTTGATTAGAGTATTATTAATAATGGCTTCTGTTCTCAATTTCACCATGTGTGTTGGTAGACAGCCTAAGACAGCCATCCAAAATGCTTCATTGGAATTCTTAGTGGACCGAGAATAAACATTTCTATGTTTCATATTAAAGTGTTACCTGATTTGCATTAAAGTGTTACCAAGAATCCATCTCTAAAGAAAAAATAAAAATATAGTGTGCTTATTTTGTTTATGACAATTAAGGCAATTGTAGGATCTCGGCTTTCTCTAGGCTGCTTCGTGAAACTAGAAATTGTTCCAGAGATATAGTAAAAACGGACCTCAGATAGTTTCTGTCCCCAGTAAGTGGGAAAAACTTGCACTTTTAGCTGATGCAACAAGATGTCTTAACCTCTCTGAATTTAATATTCTTAATCTTTGTACAGGGGAAAATGGGGGAAAGGGGAGGATTAAATGATACTGATGTGGGAAACAAAGGCAAAAGAAAAATTAAATTTCTTACTACTTACAGTCCATTGAGAAGTCCTTGAAACAAACAGGCAGAGTGACCTTCCTCTAGGGACTTAGCTGCTTCGATGTGAATACTTTGCTAAGGTCAAAAGGCAGTCTTAGCTTAACATTATCCTGACCCCCCACAATCCTGTAAGTGTATTCTAACATATAAAAATTCCTTTGGAATCTTCCTTTATCTCTACCTCCCAAGATACATGTTGGCAATCATCCCCCAAGCATATGACCCACCGAGATACATTTGAAGGGTCTCATGATTAGGATTTTACTAGATGTAATACATGACCTCTTCCTAATGATAGGTAGCCTCCTCCAGGTTCTGGAAACTTTACTTCCAAAATCCCTTAGACACTATCCCTGACCCCGTCCCAACTTGAAAGTACATAATGGGCCTCTCCCCATGACTCCAGTGCAGCTCTTTCAGCCCATGGGTCCCATCCCCGTGCTTTAATAAAACCACTTTTTTGCACTGATGACATCTCAAGAATTCTTTCTTGGCCATTGGCTCCAAATCCCAACCATTCGCTACATCAGTACTGCTCTTACGAATCACTAAAGTAGGGTGGCAGGAAGAATATGGTAAGGTTTACAAACACGATTATGATCGGCGCTAAATGCCTTCGTTTCTCTGTGTGCTGAAATGGGAAATGGTGATTAGGTATAGATCACAGTTGACCCGCCATGAAGCCTTCTTCTAGAAGCTGTCACTAACCCTCTTCTCTGTAGGGTAAGTGTAGATCCCACTGCTTGAAGTCGATGCGTTTTCTCTTTGAGGGACCGGATCCATTTCTTAGTCTCTCCAGCCCTGGTAATCCTTTACCGGCATTTCTACCTTCATAGAGTTTATTTGCTTTCTTCTCAGGTCTGTGTACTATTCAGTTCTCTCTTATTTAAATACGGGGCTTTGTATGTGGGATCCATCAGGTTGTCAAAAGTGGAAAGGCCTTTGTTTGCTGAAGTAGACTCAGGAAAATGAGTTACTTGGTGCGGTTCTGCTGTATACTTCATTTCTCCTTTGGTTACAGATCTTAGACTAGCATGTCTCTAGTCTTTACCATTCGTGTACAGGTCCGAATCCTGCACTGGATTCTAAGTTCTTTGGAGGCAACATTGGCGTCTTGATTATGTGACCTTCATAGTTGAACTCAATTCAATACCTGACACAAAGCGGATGTAACAAATGTTTGTTGATTCAGTAATTGACAAAGACTCTCCTCTTTAAGAGATAGATGATATGTTTTTTTGCCTTTCAAACAAACAGACATCAAGAAGAATGCTAATTCCGGGTACTGGGGAGACGGCAGAGGAACTGGCGAGCTGTATTGGTATTTGCACTGTCCTTAAATTATTTTTAATGGCTGTCGAGTTATAAATCAGGCAGTGTTCATGGAATGCATTTGGACAATATGTTTTAAAGTCTTAAATATTTTTGTGCCTTTTGACCCTTCACTTCTAGCATTTGTTTCTTTGGAAAAGAAATGGTTGCTGGGGCGCCTGGGTGGCTCAGTCGTTCAGCGTCTGCCTTCGGCTCAGGTCATGATCCCAGGATCCTGGGATCGAGCCCTGTGTCGGGCTTCAGCGGGAAGCCCGCTTCTTCCTCTCCCACTCCCCCTGCTTGTGTTCCCTCTCTCGCTGTCTCTCTCTCTCTCTCTCTCAAATAAATAAATAAAATCTTTAAAAAAAAGAAAACAAATGGTTGCTACAATTTAGCTATAACAATCATCACAGCAGGGTTGAATATGATAGGAAAAGTATCTAAACAACCTCAATATCTAATAATAGGAAAGTAGTTAAATAGACTGTGTAATATGCATACATTATGCAACCACTAAAAAACAATGGTGTGGAACCACCTTTACTAGGATTGAAAGATGTTCCCTATAGACTTGAGTGGGGAAAAGAGTTTACACTTCCATTTTTAATGCACATCTGTGTATCTTTATATATCCATCTATACTTATCTTTACGTAAGTGCTGAATAACCATATGCCAAAATGTTAATAATGTTTATTTTGGGGGTGGCTTAATTACATATGTTTTAAATTTTCTTTTACTCTGCTGATTAGTGTCCTCTTTTCTGAAGTGAATGTTTAGCACTCACATTAAATTTGTTTCTAAGTTAATATAAGGAAGGTAGGGAAATGATCGAACAAATGAATAATTACACAATACTTATTAACAATTTCATGCTGATTCCATTCCTGATGGCTTAGCCCCAGGTCAGTGAAGTGCAAATGAGAATATGAATTTTCAAAAGGGTGATAGAGGTCGTCCCAGTTAACTATTGGAAAGAGAACTGACATGGAAATAGGACCCTGTTTTTCATTTTGGGTAAAGAATACTTGGCAAGAACATGAGTAAATATGTGACAAAAATGTTATTAAACATATTTTTAGTGATTAAGAGAATTTTTATTACCCTGTTATTTGGAAATTCACAGTAATTTTCAAAGAAAAATATCTTCAGGTAACCAGATAGTCTTATACTTTGCTGCTTTGAATGTCTCTTTTTTCATAAGATGTGAAAGTCAGATTTTAATATCAGACAGAATATGCAGAAAGAATCAGCACGATAATTTAACTGTGGCCTACTCAAAACACATACATTCTTTGCTGCATGATTTAGTCTACTGATGTCTTTTTAAAGATTCGAAGACTGTGGGTAAGCCTGTGATAACAGTGCCAGATTTCTTTATTGAAGGATAAAGCTGCGCTGTTTTGTTTTCCAGAAATTCCACGGAAAAACAATGTCGAGCACTTTGGCATCTGCTTTAAAGCAGGTCTGCATCACTTCTTAAGAAGTGAGAGTTTCAAAGAAACATAATTTCCCCTGCCTGAAGGGAGATGGTTTGTGATAAGGGAGGGACTGGGAGACACCTGCAGCGTTGAGAAGTGTCCGTGGAGAAGAATGATACTCCTAGAATCTTGCTCTAATATTTCTCTCTTCTGTAGAAGCCAGTATAAGATAGGTCCATCTGGATTTAGGTACTAGTGTGTCCAGGGGATTTTATAGTAAAGGTGAGTCCTGTTACGGGGATTTCAAGGACAAATTCACATTTGGATAAATGCAGATTTAGAGTGTCGAATTTGCTTTTATCGTTTTGCTTCCTTCCATCTTTTTCCTTCTCATGGTTCTCCCCCCTCTCCCCAGAGGTTGATAATACTGACACGAGCGTCAGTGGTTGTGTGGGTTACATCACCCATTGATGAATGCTGAGGAAATTGATTTGTATTTCCTTAGGTGCTAAATGACCTGCAGAATCCAAAACTTAGAAAGTAGACCTGTAGAAACACTTTGGGTCCTAACTGTCACATAGCCAGACGAATGTATATTTTCCTTGAATTACTGAAGTGATCAGAATTATATATCCTGCTTTTTTATTTTTCATGGTACTTAACTACGTCTTGGCAGAGTCTATATTTGAAAAAATTTGTATTTGTTGTTGTCTTTTCTTCCCTCTAACACGCAACCTATGTGAATCAAAGGAGTTTGTCTTCTCTCTTGTAGCGGTGGCACTTAAAGATCCTGGCTCATAGTAGGTTCTTGGTATATACCTGTTGAATTATGTTGATTTTCCACGATTTTGTCTTGTATGGATAATAGTAGGGCTATCTTTGTGTTTGTGATTGGATCATCCTTTTAACGTTTTACCAGAATATTCACCCTGTAATCACTTTTAAATTCTGAGTGTTTAATCTGTCCCATTTGATGGTAGCTCAAGTGGTTAGAAAATGGTGCACATGACAGTAAGGTTCGTGTTCTGCTTCATTTTGCCAAATATTTATTGACCACTTGCTATATTTATGTTCATGTGCTCATTGCTGGAGATGGACAAAATGTAGTCCTTGACGTAAATGAGCTCATTGTCAAAGAGACAGTCTTGTAAAGAAGTGATGTCGATGCTGCATGCTATGTGTGAAACTCAAGGGCTATGGTAGCACAAAGGAGGATGTGATTAACTCCAGTGGTTGGGAATCAAGATTGGAGACATGGTCCTTTGTCTTCAAGGCATTCACAATCAAGTAAGGAAGACAGGCACATAAGTAGTGTAATGTACTGTATGTTGCAATAGAGATATAAATCAACGCACAAGACCACATCAAGAAAATAACAGTTCTGCCTGAGGCATTAGGATAAGGTTTTATGGAACAGTTGATACTTGCATCGGGCCTTGGATTCCCTCTGCACATGGGAGTAGAGGGTGGGATGGGCTTGCGGCAGGAACAAAGGCATAGAGATTAGAGTAGCTGAAATGTAGTAGAACAGAAAGAACGTCCAGAAATTAAATCCAGAAGAATAGAATCCAGATTATGAGCTATGTGGAATCCTACGCTTAGGAGCCTGTGTAGTATAACATAAATAATGGTGATATTGATTGAAGACTTCGGTGTTCGTGTTTCTCTGGTTTTAGTTCCATGGGCTAACTTCAGTGGCGTTCATCCCAGGTTGATACAACTCTGTATCTCTCTATAGCTCTTTATCTATATATAGCTAAATAAAATTTCTACCAGCAAGGCCCAGAGAAATGTTGAAAAGTCAGCTTATTAATGGACAGTGATAAATATTTCTGTCAAATGATTGGAATCCTCGTTTTCATCTCTTATTTGGAAAATCACAATGGGGCACAATTAGATGAATCAAAAGATAAAGTGAGTTGTTATTAAGAAGACAAATCTGTGGAGGCATCTGGCTGGCTTGGTCAGAGGAGCACGGAACTCTTGATCTCGGGGTCGTGAGTTCGAGCTCCACATTTTGTGTAGAGATTACTTAAAAAAAAAATCCCTTAAGAACCATGTCAAATCTGAGATAACGAAGTGAACCAAATGCTCTTCTTACACAGTTGTGCCTAGCACACAAACTCAGCCAGGTATCTGAGGGAGGCTTGCTCTGACTTTGAACTGTCCTCAGCGACTTAAAAGGATTCGCAGTCTCCCGATTTCTCTCTAGTACCCAATTCAAGAACGTACACTTGCATTGCTCTGTAATTCAGAAAGACTTTGAAACGTTACGTGCTCTTACTGCTTTGTATAGAAAATTCCCACTCGGGCTATGAGTGGACCTACGGTATTCATCCATCCATCATTTTAATTTACTCTCAGTGTTGTGCTTTAAAGCACAAGTAAGAAAAATGAAATATCAAGTAAATAATGATAGTGTACACCATAGCCAGAACATCTGTCTTTGACTTTGAAGTGTAAAAACAAGAATTTACCTATTATTGCCTGGAATTAAGGATCCCAAACTGAAATCAATACATGTTAAAATTTAAAAATGGAGACAAAAGTCCATTCAGTAATTCTACATGTGGCTGAATTAGAGATTATGTCAGGACACGGGAAAATAATAACTCTAGAAGTAACTGTGAGGGAGAGGAGTGGAGGAGGGAAGGCAAGAGAAGAGAGAAAAGAAGAAGTTGGAGGCAAGAGGAATCATGCTCACAAAAGGAGATCTAACTTTCTACTTTATCATAGGCTACCTGAGAGAAGGTAGCTCAAAAACGACCATTTGAAGCAAGAACTTTGTGGCTACTCCTGATAGATTTTTTCTTCTTCTTTCATTGTGGCCATCTGTTTTGTGAAGGAGAAGCCGAAGTGCACCGTCACCAAGAGGAGGAGTAGGTATTTGTTGAAAACTTGGAGGAGGAACAAGGAAAGAAATGTTCTCTATCCTTCCGAGAATGTGCAACATTGCCTCAGGTCTATAAATGCTTCAAAGCCACATTTATGTGGGAAGTTTTGAATAGCCTTTCTTTGGCTCTGTAAGAAACGTCCTCTTAACTAGATATTTTTCAGCTCGTCTGACGTTTATTACTTTGTCTGACATTATTTCAAATACCCAGAAGGAAAGATGAATGTGGGACCAAATTCACCAAGGGTTCTCGGAGGAATGGAAAGGCATTTTGACCCTCTTCTAGACCATTCGGGCCTTGGTTTTGTCTGCTTTCTTTTAACTTAGCCTCTGGATATTGAGCTCAGTTTTTTGCACTCAGTTGAATGATTTGTTTTGAGTTTCATTAAGAAAGTGACGACAATTAAAAACAAAATCTTCAATGTTGGGGGCTTTCGTAAGTCCGCGCTGCTGGGAAGGAAGCTTGAGACGTGGAGAAACCACATTGGAAAGGTTAATGTGGGACTATGTGAAGCAAATTTTTTGTAATTCATGTCCATGGCTCCCAGTGGTTGGCTCTTCTCTACTGTGCGGCACATTTTCCTATACAAGCATTTGATCATTTATTCAACAAACATATTTTAATAAGTGCTCACCCTTTATTAGGAAACTGGAAATACACAAATGAACAAGATGTTACATCCTCTCTCAAGGAACTGATGGCATCAGAGGGAATATAGAGCACAAAACCAGCAATTATAATTATAATTATAATTCACAAGCGTAAGAACTTTGATGGGCATATACAGAGAGAGGATTCTAGGAAGACACATAGGAAGGCACTTACATTGTCGTCGGAGGCTTACAAAATAAGATAAAGCTTGAGTTTGCAGTATAGGAAAAATAGTTTGCCTTTTACCCTTCTAGGTTCTTGGCTGATGTTCCCCTGTAATAAAAGCCAGATTAATAGGAAAAGAACAAACAGAAGTTGAGTAACATGTATACCTCATGTATACAAGGGAGATACCCAGAAAAACTGATTCAACTCCCCCAAATGGCCCAAGACATCACCTTAAATAGTATCTCCATCAGTAAGGAAAATAAGGTGTTGGGGTTGGGGGGCCAGTTATGGGAGGTTATCAGGCAAAGCCCCCAGAACAAGGGTTAAGTTGTTATGCAGATTTCAGTCCCTGCCTTTTCGATTGCTAAGAGTTTCTAGAGATTTACTCATTCTCCTTCTCCTGGTGCAGAGAGGGAGACATCCTTACAGGTGGAGGCATTCCTTATATCTACTAGGTTTTCAGTGCTTTTCCTGTGTCTGCTCTTCCCTGAAAATAACCAGCTGAAGGAAATGCAAATTGTACTTTTTACAATGAGATATCACCTCGCACCCGTGAGAATGGCTAGTATCAAAAAGACAGAAAATAACAAGTGTTGGGGAGGAGGAGGAGAAAAGGGAACCCCCGTGCACTGCTGGTGGGAATGTAATTGGTACAGGCACTCTGGAAAACAGTATGGTGGTTCCTCAAAAAATTGAAAATAGGAATGCTGTGCGATCTAGTAATTCCATTTCTGGGTATTTACCCAAAGAGAATGAAAACACAAATTTGGAAAGATATATGCACCCCTATGTTTATTGCAGCTTTATTTACGATAGCCAAGATATGGAAGCGACCCATGTAAATGTCCATCAACAGATGAATGGATAAAGAAATGGTGGTGTGTGTGTGTGTGTGTGTGTGTATTCCATTGTGTTTTTGTGTGTGTGTATGTAAATGGGGTAATAAATAAATGGTGGGAAATCCCTCAGCCATTAAAAAGAATGAGATCTTGCCATTTGTGAAAGCCTGGATGGACCTAGAGGGTATTATGCTAAGTGAACTAAGTCAGACAGAGAAATATAAATGCCATATGATTTCATTTATATACAGAATCTAAGAAACTCAACAAAGAACAAAACAGGAATAGTTTCACAAATATAGAGAACAAACTGGTGGCTTCCAGAATGAGGGACGGGCAAATTAGGTGAAGAGGATTAATAGGTGTAAACTTCCATGTATAAAATAATGAAGAAATGAAGTCCCATGGATAAAGATTATACTATAGGGATTACAGTCAGTAGTGTATTGTAATAACTTTGTATGGTGGCATGTATTACATTTATCACGGTTAAGGATTTCATAATGTATATAACTGTCAGCTCACGATGTTGTCCTCTTACGACTAACATAATATTGTGTGTCAACTATACTTCAATTAAAAAATATATATATAAATTCAAAAAGGAGGGAAAAAAAGATTTTCGGTCTTCCCAAAAGCTAGTTAAGAGAAATGGGTTGTAGAATCAGTAATGGATCATAGCGTGAGTAAACAAACATGTAAAGCTATTTCCTTTTTTTTTTTTTAAAGATTTTATTTATTTATTCAACAGAGATAGAGACAGCCAGCGAGAGAGGGAACACAAGCAGGGAGAGTGGGAGAGGAAGAAGCAGGCTCATAGCGGAGGAGCCTGATGTGGGGCGATCCCATAACGCGGGGATCACGCCCTGAGCCGAAGGCAGACGCTTAACCGCTGTGCCACCCAGGCGCCCCCATGTAAAGCTATTTCTACAAGAAAAAAAAATAAGTGACTCAAAATAATTGCACCCCTGTGTTTATTGCAGCTTTATTTACGATAGCCAAGATATGGAAGCGACCCATGTAAATGTCCATCAACAGATGAACGGATAAAGAAATGGTGGTGGTGTGTGTCAAAGATTGAGGTGGTACATTCTGCTCCCCTTCAAGCTGAATCAGAAAATTCAGAGTGAAAAGGATTGTCCAGGTAGAAGAAATTACATATGCCAATGTAAGGCCATATGTAGGGAACTGTTCATAGAGTCTGTGACTGGAGGGTAGGGAGTAGTGAGAGAGGGTCTTGGGAAATGGGGTCAAAGATAAAGACAGGAGTTAGTTATGTCATACATGTCACGTGCTGTTTCGGGGAGTTGAAAGTAAAGTCACCGATCTGTTCTATTTCCAGCAGTATGTCTTTATAGGTTTTCAGTGTTGTAGATACCCTAATTTCATCCAGCTTCCCCTGCAGTCGTTGCCTTTTATGTAGTGCTTATTAAAGCTTTATTGACGTTGAACTTCCTGTCAGGCTAGTTGACTCATAGAATAGCCCTGAAAGAGCGAAGATAATGGGGTGAATGAGTCTTGAGGCCCTAATAAATAGTCTGCTATGCTGAAGCTTCTGTTAGGGGATGGAAGGATAGTATTGAAGTACTAACCATTTCAGCCGAGGAGGCGCAGGGGAATGCCCTTCTCGGTGAGGTAACTCTGGATCCTGGTTTTGTGTCTTAGTTTTTCCGAACGACATCTTGTTTGATCAGTTTACCCATGCTTATCAAAATCCAACAGATCAGATATTCCAAAGATGCATTGTCTCAATTTATGATAAAGACTGTATCCGGCTGTATACCTGGAATCAATCTGCATAGGACACACACTCCTGTTTGGAAAGTTTACTCTGGAGGTCAAGTGGTGTATCAGAATATTACTTTGGGGGAATATAGAGTTAGAACAAAGGACATGTGATGCTCTCTGGGGACACTTCCATCAAGCTAGGGTGGTGTGACAGATTGTCCTTCTCCGCTCCAGAAATAGTACTCTCCAGGGAACTGACACTTGTTTCTAGTATCAGAGCACTGATTCTCCTGGGCAGAGCACGCTGACATAGTCTCACACTATGGCTGTCCCTAGAGTCCATGCAAAGTACTATCCCATCCCCGCTTTTTACGACATGGCTTGTCACAGCCTAGCTTACGTTAATCCTAGTTTGGTCTGCGTGGTGACTGAGTTGACACTGAACACTCAGCAGAGGCATATTTGCAAACCATTTCTTAGGACGGGAAGAATTTCTCTGGGTCGCCTGCTTTATCCATTACTTTCTTTTACTTTCAGAAAGCAACAATTTCTCATTGACAATTATCGAGAATAGTCCCCATTTTGAACCTGTTGCATTCTTAGATCCTTCCACCCCTTTAGCCAATTAAGAGTTATACCAGATCAATCAGGAACAGAATCACGAAAGCTTCCCTTCAATAATTTGTGAACAGTCTTATGGCACTGGCTTTTTTTTTTTTGACAAATGAAATTGTGTCCAAAACACACATAAAAATATCAAAGCAGGGCTCTGAGGGAACTCTAATCTATTTTTATCTGCTCATTTTACAGATGGGGAACCGATGCTCATAGAGGGTGAGAGATTTTCCCAGGACAGCTCAGCTTGTCAGAGGCAGATCAGGGACCAGAAGCTAGGTCTCCTGATTCTTAGTTCAGTGCTATTTTTATGCTAAC
Organism: Ailuropoda melanoleuca; assembly: GCF_002007445.2. Lineage (NCBI taxonomy): Eukaryota > Metazoa > Chordata > Mammalia > Carnivora > Ursidae > Ailuropoda > Ailuropoda melanoleuca. Next base: position 82,163,068 of record NC_048238.1, on the reverse strand, counting down.
ACTTAGTACTCATAAAATATGTACAAAGACAGGTATGCAGAGGCAAACTGGTATCCGCGTTGAATGATCTCTGCAACGTACTCTTTGACAATTCTGACTAGAAAATCCCCATTGGAATCTTCAAACGCTCTTTTGATGGGCAAAAAATGAGCAGTGGGAGGGATGATTTTTGCTGTTGGAAATTTCCACTAGTGCCCCTGTACATTGATGTATTTTCTGACCCTTTTTGTTATCCAAACAGCCCATTTTAGTGCCATTTACTTGAAAACACATTCATGCTTTTAAAAATTGAATGTTAAATATTATGTACATAAACATGGCATATTTATTGAATACTATGAATGTAGGATACTTCTGCCAGAAACCCTGGGCACGAACACAGCTGTTGGTGCAGGGGTGCTTGGCACTTGTCGGGAGTATTTTTATTGTTGTATGAGCACAGATTGAGCTGTATGGATTTCCAGGGCTCTTACCACATCCGAGCCATTTTACTCTTGTTTCGGTTTTATAGCTTGAGCTGGCCTTGATGACCAGGGTGGGCTGACCCTCGAAGATAGGTAGAAGATTCTTAGGAGCTGTTTGGACTTCCCTTTGAGTGCAGCGGTTCTCTCTCCCGGCTGACTGTTCAGCCAGAATGGGAACTGTCAGAGGATGGAGAGCTGGCTCTTGGATGTTCGGTTTGGGTGAATCGCAAGTCCTAGGTCCTGTTTGAGTCTCAGTGTCTATTTCTGGAAAATGAGAAGGATAAGATTATCTCCTAGGTCCCTGGCAGTTCTGACATCATATAATTATCTGATTCTTTGATTTTTCTGTAAATATTGAGTGCTTGATTATTCAGAATCTGTGAAAGATCTAACATCTAAGCCATGGTACACTGTATGCTAACTATGCTAGGGTTTCTAGCTCTTTCTTTTCAGCCTAGACATATACCCTTCTCCCAGACCCACCACTCTGGTCCCTGAAAATAAGTACCTGTGTGTACTCCATTGCATCCGTAGCTCTTGGCTTTTTTTCAATTAAGTTTTAAATTTTAATTCCAGTACAGTTAATGCACAGTGTTTATATTAGTTTCAGGTGTACGATACAGTGATTGGACAATTCTGTACATGATTCAGTGCTTATCTGATAAGTGTCTTTAATCCCCATCACCTATTTCACCCATCCCCTCACCAAACCTCCCCTCTGGTAAACATCAGTGTGTTTTTTATAGTTAAGGGTCTGTTTCTTGGTTTGTTTCTCTCTTTCTTTTTCTCTCTTACCTTTGCTCTTTTCCTGCCCGCTCCCCCAATTCCACATGAGTGAAATCATATGGTACTTTTCTTTCTCTGACTTATTTTACTTGGCTTGTACTCTCCAGCTCCATCCATGTTGTTGCAAATATCAAGACATTATTCTTTTTGTGGCCAAATAATATTCTATTATTGTGAATACTGCTGCAGTAAACATAGAGGTGCACGTATCCCTTTGAATTAGTGTTTTTGTGGGTTTTTTTAATACGTACCTAGTAGCGCAATTACTAGATAGTAAGGTAGTTCTGTTTTTAACTTTTAGAAGAACCTCCGTACTATTTTTCACGGTGGCTGCACCGGTTTGCTTTCCCACCAACACTGCACGAGGGCTCCTTTTTCTCCACATTGTCGCCAACACTTGTTTCTTGTGTTTTTGATTTTAGCCATGCTGACAGGTGTGAGGTGATACCTTATTTATAGTTTGTATTTGCATTTCCCTGTTCATCGGTGGTTTTTTAAATTGAATTATTCGGGGGTTTTTGGTGTTGTGTAAGTTTTTTTAATATATTTTGGATATTAACCCGTTTTCGAGTATGTCATTTGCAAATATCTTCTCCCATATAGCACTTTGCCTTTAAGTTTTCTTGATCGTTTCTTTCGCTGTGCAGAAGCTTTTTATTTTGATGTAGTCCTGGTAGTTTATTTTTGCTCTTTCCCTTACTTCAGGAAACATTTCTCAAAAAATGTTGCTACCGCTGATGTCAGAGACATCACTGCCTGTGCTCTCTTCTAGAAGTTTTATGCTTTCAGGTCTGACATTTAACTCTTCCATCTGTTTTGAGGTTTTGTATATGGTGAAACAATGTGGTCCAGTTTCATTCCTTTGCCTGTAGCTGTCCAGTTTTCCCATCACCATTTTTTAAGAGACTTTTTTCCATTATATATTCTTGCCTCCCTTTTTGAAGCTTCATTGACCATATCATCGTGGGTTTATTTGTGGGCAATCTATTCTGTTCCATTGATCTATGTGTCTGTTTTAGCACCAGTACCATGCTGTTTTGGTTACTACAGCTTTGACATATAACTTGAAGTCTGGAATTGTGATATCTCCAGTTTTGTTCTTTTTCAAGATTGCTTTAGCTATTCAGGGTCTTTTGTGGTTCCATACAAATTTTAGTGTTGTTTGTTCTAGCTCTGTGAAAAAATGCTCTTGATTGGTATTTTGATAGGGATTGCATTAAATCTGTAGATTGCTTTGGCTAGTATGTACTTTAAAAATCTTGTTCTTCCAATCCATGAGCATGGCATGTATTTCCATTTCTTTACGTTGTCTTGAATTTCTTTCATCAGTGTTTTATAGTTTTTAGAGTATAGGTCTTTCAATTCTTGGGTTTTTTCATATCTTATTACTATTTTTTTAAGATTTAATTTATTTATTTGAGAGAGAGAGAGAGTGAGAGAGCATGGAGGCAGAGGGAGAAGCAGACTCCCTGTGAGCAGGGAGCCCGACATGGGGCTCGGTTCCAGGAGCCTGAGATCATGACCTGAGCTGAAGCAGCTGCTTAACCGACTGAGCCATCCAGGTGCCCCAGTAATCTAATTATTTTTGATGCAATTATAAATGAGACTATTTCTTTAATATCTCTTTCTGTTGCTGGTTCATTATTAGTGTCTAAACATGCAACACATTTCTATACATTGATTTTGTACCCTGTGACTTTACTCAATTCATGTATCAGTTCTAGTATTTTGTTTTTGGTGGAGTCTTTTGGGTTTTCTAGATACAGTATCATGTCATCTGCAAACAGTGAAAGTTTTACTTCTTTCTTACTGATTTGGATGCTTTTATTTCTTTTTGTTGTCTGATTGCTGTGGCTAGGACTTTCAGTTCCATGTTGAAAAAAGGTTGAGAGACTGGACATCCCTGTCTTTTTCCTGGCCTCAGGGGAAAAATCTCTCAATTTTCCCCCATTGAGTATTATGTTTTCTGTGGGTTTTTCATATAAGGCCTTTATTATGTTGAAGTATGTTCCATCTAAACCTACTTTGTCAAATGCTTTTTCTGCATCTATTGAAATAATTATATGGTTTTTATCCTTTCTTTTATTGATGCGATGTGTCACGATTGACTTCTGAGTATTGAACCACTCTCGCATTCCAGATATAAATCCCACTTGATCGTGGTGAATTCTTTTTTTAAAGATTCATTTATTTATTTTAGAGAGAGAGCATACACGAGTGGGAGGGGCAGAAGGAGAGGGAGAGAGAATCTGAAGCAGACTCTGGGCTGAGTACAGAGCCTCTCATGGGGCTCAATCTCACAACCTTGAAATCATGACCTCAGCCAAAACCAAGAATTGTGGGTTTAACTGACTGCGCCACCCAGGTGCCCCAGTGAATTTTTTTTAAATGTATTGTTGGATTCAGTTTGTTTGTATTTTGTTGAGGATTTTTGCATCTGTGTTCATCAGAGATATTGGCCTGGTAGTTCTCCCTTTTTTCCTTTTTTTTTTAAGTGAACTATATTGCTGAACATAGGGCTTGAAATCCCCACCCTGAGATCAAGAGTCGCATGCTCTCCCGACAGCCCGCCAGTCCCCCTATGTAATTGTCTTTTGTTGTAGTGTCTTTATCTGATTTTGGTATCTGGGTAATGCTGTCCTGATAGAAAGAATTTGGAAGGTTTCCTTCCTCTTACATGTTTGGTAGACTTCCTTAAATGTTTGGTAGACTTCACCTGTGAAGTCATCTGGTCCTAGAATGTTTGTTGGGAGGTGATTACTGATTCCATTTCATTGCTGGTCATCATTCTCAAATTTTCTATTTCTTCCTGCTTCAACTTTAGAAGATTGAATGTTTCTAGTAATTTCTCTCTTTCTTCTAGGTTGTCCAGTTTGTTGACATCTAATTGTTCCTAATATTCTCTTACAATCCTTTGTATTTCCGTGGTGTCGGTTGTTATTTCTCCTCTTCCATTTGTGATTTTGTTTGAGTTCTCCCTCTCTCTCTCTCTGTGTGTGTGTGTGTTTATTTTTTAAATGCGTCTGGCTGGAGGTTTATCAATTTTGATCTTTTCAAAGAGCCAGCTCCTAGATTCATTGATGTGTTCTATTGTTTTTAAAATTTTCTATATAATTTATTTCTGCTCTAATATTAATCGGCTTGTTTTGGGTTTTCTTTGTTCTTCTTTTTCTAGTTCTTTTAGGCGTAAGGTTAGGTTGCTGATTTGAGATTTTTCTTGTTTCTTGACGTAGGCCTGTATTACTATATACTTACCTTTTGGAACCACTTTTGCTGCATCCCAAAGGTTTTTGACTGTTGTGTTTTCATTTTCCTTTGTTTCCATATAATTTTTTAATTTCTTCTTTGATTTCTTGGTTCACTTATTCATTGTTTAGTAGCATGTTTCTTAGTCTCCATGTATATTTGCTCTTTCCAGATTTTTACTTGTGGTTGATTTCTAGTTTCATAGTGTTGTGGTCAGAAAAGATGCGTGGTGTGACTTTGACTTTTTGAATTTGTTGAAACTTGTGCTGTGGCCTAACATGATCTAGTCTGGAGAATGTTTCATGTGCATGTGAAAACTGTATTCTGCTGTTTTAAGATGAGATGTTCAGAATATATCTGTTAAGCCTATCTGGCCCATCGTGTCATTCGAAGCCACTGTTTCCTTGTTGATTTTCTGTTTGCATGATTTGTCCATTTATGTACATGGGCTGTTAATGTTCCCTACTAGTATCATATAACTATCAGTTATTTCCTTTATCTTTTATGTATTCAGGTGCTCCCATGTTGGGTGCATAAATATTTACAGTTGTTATATTCTTGTTCGATTGACCCCCTTATTATTATATAGAGTCCTTCTTTGTCTCTTGTTATAGTCTTTGATTCAAAGTCTCTTTTGTCTGATGTAAATATTGGTACTCTGGCTGTCTTTTGACATCCATTTCCACAACAAGTACTTCTCTATCCCCTCAGTTTCAATCTGGAGGTGACTGTAGGTTTTAAGTGAGTCTTTCTTAGGGAACATATAGATGAGTGTTTTTCTTCTATCCACCTTGTCACCCTATGTCTTTTGATTGGAGCATTTAGTCCCTTTATATTCAAAGTAATTTTTGATAAATATGTTTTTATTGCCAATTTGTTACTTGTTTTGTCTTGTTTTTGTAGTTATTCTCTGATCCTTTCTTTTCTTCCTCTCTTTCATGATTTGTTGGCCTTCTTTAGTGATATACTTGGATTCCCTTCTCTCTTTTTTTTTTTTGCATATCTATTATTGGCTTTTGATTTGTGGTTACCATCAGGTTTGTATATAACATCTTCTGCATATAGCAATCTATATTAAGTTGATGCTCACTTATTTTGAATCCATTCTTTACTCCTTCCCCCAATGTTCTAGGAATATTATGTCATATTTTAACTTCCTTTATTTTGTGGATCCCTTGACTGATTTTTAGATATAGTTATTTTTACTGCTTTTGTGTCTTCTACTTTTTATGCTATTACTTATGGTCTTTTCTTTCCATTCAAGGTCCGCTTTTAATATTTCTTGTAGAGGTGGTTTAGTGGTCATGAAGTCTTTTAGTTTTTGTTTGTCTGAAAAACTCTCTCCGTCTATTCTGAATGATAGTCTTGCTGAATAGAGTATTCTTGGCTGTGGATTTTTCCCACTCAGCACTTTGAATATATCATGCTGCTCCCCTGTGGCTTGCAAAGTTTCTGCTGAAAGATCCAATGATAACCTTATGGGGTTTCCCTTGTATGTATGTAACTGTCTTTCGTCTTCCTCCCTTCCTTCCTTCCTCCCTCCCTCTCTTTCTTCTTCTCTTTCTTTCTTTCAGCCTCCACACCCAACATGGGAGTTGAACTCATGACCCTGAGATCAAGTGTCACACGCTCTACTAATTGAGCCTGCCAGGTGTGCCCCATCTTTTCTCTTTCTGCTTTTAAAATCTTTATCACTACTTCTTACCATTTTAATTACTATATATCTTGTCGCGGACCACCTTTGGTTGAATTCGTTCAGGGATCTCTGTGCCTCCTTGATCTGTATGTTTACTTCCCCAAATTTGGGAGGTTTTCAGGTATTATTTCTTGGTATAAATTTTCTGCCACCATTTCTCTCTTTTCTTCTTCTGGTTTCCGTATTATGTGAGTGTGATTACATTTGGTGGAGTCACTGAGGTCCCTAAGCATATTCTCATTTGCACAGTTCTTTTGTCTTTCACTTGCTCACCTTGATTATTTTGCATTACTTTGTCTTCCATATCATTGATTTGTTCCTCTGCTTCCTCTAGTCTGCTGTTTATTCCAGGAAGTGTATTTTTAATGTGAATTACTGTGTTCTTCACCTTTGTTTGGTTCTTTTTTATCTCTGGGTTAAGGGTCTCAGTGACGGCCTCCCCTCATTTCTCAAGTCCAGTGAGTATCTTTATGATCATTACTTTAAGTACTTTATCAGGCACTCATCTCCGTTTCCCCTGGGTTTGTTAACGAGATTTTGTCTTGTTCTTTCATTTGAGCCATATTCCTCTGTCTCCTCAGTTTGCCTAACTCTCTGTGATTATTTTTGTGTGTTCATAAAGTCAGCTGTGTCTCTTGCTCTTGAAAGTAATGGCTGGGGTGTGCCCTTTTAACAAGGTCACGCCTGCCCTTTTCTACAGGGGATGCACCACTACTGTGGTGACTGGACCAGCCGGGGCCTCTGCACAAAGCACGTGTGATTCGGGGCTGCAGTTTTAACAAGGTTACATCCGTTCTTCACAGGAGGTGGGGAGTGGCAGTGTTGGCGAGGTTGGCACCAGGCTTTTTGGGGAGGGGAGTCACAGGGCCAAGACTGAGGCAGGCCTGATTGGATGGGGTGGGGCACATCGTAAGCAAGTTAGGTCATAAATGGTGGCACTTAACTCGTTCCTGCATTTCTTTATGCTGGGTATCTTGGGAGGGCAATGGTGCCTGCTTGCTCCTTTGTTCCTAGAGAAGCCCCTTAGGGAACTCTGAGATTAGTAACTCACTCTCCCTCCCATATGCCTGAGTCATTTTACAAAATGGGGCTTCTAAGATGTGTCTCAGTGGGCTGTTTGTTGTGCTGTCTCTTCTAAGGGTATGGACTCAGCTTCCTGTGGCCCTCTGGCCTCTCCCAGATCCCAGGCAGTGATTTTTAAAGTTCCAGGCTCTAAGTCCTGCTGGTTGTAAGAACTCAGGACATTCGGTCCCTCTGATTTTCAAAGCCAAATGCTGTAGGGTTTTGTCTTCCCTGTACAGCCTTCCTGGTATGATAGTCTGTTTCTCATCCCCCTGTGTGCTTGTGGCTCCTTCTCTCTGGTAGCCAGACTTGTGGAGTTTAGCTCCCTACCACACCTCTGTCCTTCCTACCCTCTTCAATGTGGCTTCTTTTATTTTGCTAGTCTTCATGTCATTTTTCTGGGTTATTTGCATCAGTATGAATGTTATCTAGTTGTTTTCCTGTGACTGGGTGAGTTTAGGGTCCTCCTACTGTATGCCATCTTCCACGGAAGTAAGTAGGTCTTGCCTTTTTTTTTAAAGTCATTTATTAAATTCTCTTTCACTACTGAGGATCAGACACTCTCCTACACGCTAGAGACACAAAAATAAAAGTTCCCATCCTTAAGTGGAAGAGAAAAAAAAGCAAATAGGTAAGTAGGTAGTGGTGATGCATTGTCAGAAGTGTTCTGGAAGTGGTATGAATGTTGGCCTTCTAGGGACAGAGATGAGTATCTAGGACAGATATCTGTGAGTGAGTTTTGTAATTATTCAGTTTTTTTTAAGTAGTCAGCAGTTTGGAATACTTAGCTGTAAGTTTGACCGTGGGTAGTTTAGAGAAGTACAGAAAGTCTGTGACTCGTATGTGGCTTGTGTTCCTGTATTATGTTTGTGAGTCAGCTCCTTGGAATGTGGAATGCATTTTTCCCACAGAAAACAATGGTATCCATGGTAATTAGTTTCCCAGGACAGCCCATAAAAGCCTATGTAATGTGTAATCTGAAGGATCATGCTATATTAATAATACCGTACATGCTAATGACCATGCAAAACTATGCTTCTGTGGGAAAATCCATTCCATGTTCCAACCATGGGTCCCAGAAACACAGTTTTTCCCACCGAAGCTTCAATAGTGTGTGAAGAAACCCTTGTTTTGCCATCCCCGTAGATGGTAAACCAGAGGGCTCAAGTATTTTCTCAGCTCCAGGTTATTTCGAGTTCTACATGGAAGTGGGGAGAGGATATACCAGGAAGAGAGATGGAAGTAAGCAATTCCACAGGAATTGAAAAGAGAGGCAAGGAAGTGACCAGTTATTTTAGAGAAGCATGAGTTCCCGAGGTCAACATAGGCACGAATGAAAGCATAGCTAAGATAGTACGTCCTTACCTGGGATGGTAGGGGGGGAATTAGGGAAGGAGTTATTCTTTATTGAGTTCCAACTGAGTTCTAGTGTGCCTTAGACATTTTATATACACCTTTTTTTAAAAAGATTTCATTTATTTATTGGAGAGCAAGCATGAGCAGGGGAGGGGCAGAGGGAGAAGCAGACTCGCTCCTGATCAGGGAGCCAGATGTGGGGCTCGATCCCAGGAGCCTGGAATCATAACCTGACCTGAAGGCAGACACTTAATGAACAGAGCCACCCAGGCACCCCTACACACATCTTTTTTTAATCCTTAAAACAATTTCTCACTATTCCTGTTTTCCGGAGAGATAACTGATGCCAAGAAAAGAACTTCCTAGGGTCACGCAACTAATAAGTGGCATGGCTGGGATTCATAATCAAATTCCATGAAGTTTTTGTAATAAACGAGTTCATTAGCAAGTAATATTTGTAAGCTGGGGATGTTACCCCATTTTTGTGATGAGAAAATTGAAGCAAAGCTTTAAGATTCATTCTTTCAAAATATAGAAAGGCAGTACCACCAGAGTCATAACCATGGTAGATCCTGACTCAGCCCAGTGATTGCATGGAGTCCCTTCTGTCAGCAAGGTAATGCATGTTCCTCCCAGCCCCGAGCATACTGTTTAATGCTTTTGTATTTAAACATCTCATCCTGGTAGACTAAGTCAGCCTAGACTTAGCAATGCAGCAATAAAGATATTAACACAGTACATTAGAAGAAAATGGAGACTATAATTCTGATTCAAGGGCTTAGAGGTTTGTGAAAGATATGGTTGTAGTATCTGGAGTTGGGCCTTGAAGATTTGATAGTAAGTGATAGATAAGCAGACCTGGAGAGAAGATATTCTAGGAGAAGAAGCCAGATGCATAGTGCCCATTTTTTGTGCACTTAACTTTGTGTTAGTGCCCTAGGTAACACTGGGTGTTTTATGGAAATTATTGTATTTATTCCTCAGTGTAATCCTATGAAATGAGTACAATTATTTACTCCATTTTATAGATGAGGAAATTAAGACCCCAAATTGGCCATTTGTCCAAATCTACCCAGCTAATGATTGGTGGAATCTAGATCCTACAAATTGAGGCTACACCTTTACCCTTTTAGTTGAGTCATTTTCTGTGCTTTAGTGGGAGTTGGCTATGGACCGAATTGTTTCTCCTCTAAATTTATACATTGAACCACCAAGTCCCAATGTGCTATTATTTGGACTTGGGGCCTTAGGACATAGTTAGATTTAGATGGGGTCACTAGGACGGCATCCTCATGATAGGATTAGGGCCCTTATAATAAGAGATAGTGGAGATCTTGAACAATACCCCTCCACCCCCATCTGAGTGCACAGCGAGAAGGCCGCCATCTATAAACTAGGAAGAAAGCTCTCCCCAGAAATGACCATGCTGGTACCTTGATCTTGGACTTTTAGCTTCCAGAACTGCAAGGAAATAAAGTTCTGTTGTTTACGTGCCCCAGTTTATGGTATTTTATAATGGCAGCCTGAGGTGACCAAGAGAGAGAGAGAAAGACATAGAGTTCTGCCAGAATCTGCTGATATTGACTAAAGCAGGACCTTGAATGTTATGGTAAGGATTTTGGACTTTGTTCCCTGAGTTCCCCATACCAATTATACAAATTTTTAGGATGAAATATGTGATTTGATCAGATGCTAGTATTCTGTGCCCTCTGCGTGGAACCAATAGAGAACAATGGAAAGATATTTGGGTGTAGGTAAAAAGAAGCAACAGTCATTGGCAGATAATAAATTGAGTAGGTAGCTGGAGGAGGGAGAATCGCTGGCAGGATTCAGTAGGGAGGGCTTCTCAGAGGAAACCGAGGTGGGGCCAGGTAGGATTTATGTGGGGGAGATCAGGGAAGGGCACTCGAAGGACATACCTCATTCTGCTGCACATTCTTTTATTGAGCTTCGCAGATACTGTGTTTTTTATAAATTGAAAGTTTGTGGCAACCCCGCGTCAAGCAAGTCTGTCGGTACTAGTTTCTCAATAGCATTTGCTCACGTTCTGTCTGTCCCATTTTGCGAATTCTTGCAATATTTTGAATGTTTTCATTATTATATTTGAATTGCTGCAATTTCATGATAAAACTTAAGGAATGAGGAGTTGCTGCTCCTTCTGGATGAGCAAGGAAAGTAGCTTCCGGAGATGGAATCTAGTCCTGGTGAAGATGCCGTGAAGATTGTTGAAAGGAGAGCCGAAGGTGTGGGACATTATGTAAGCTCGATGGCTAACGCAGCAGCAGGGTTTGAGAGGATCGGCTCCAGTTCTGTAAGAAGTTCTACCGTAGGTGAAACAGCCTCACTTGCTACAGAGAAGTCCTTCCTGAAGGAAAGAATCCATTGATGCAGCAAACGTTGTTGTGGTTTTATTGTAAGAAATTAACATGGGCGCCCAGCCCTTCCCAAACCACCATCCCAATCAGTCAGCGGCCATCCGTATTGTGGCCAGACCCTCCACAGTCCAGCAAAACGATTAGGACTCCCTGAATGTTAAGATGGTGGGGCAGTGTTCAGGGGTAAAGTATTTTTTTAAAGATTTTATTTATTTATTTGACAGAGATAGAGACAGCCAGCGAGAGAGGGAACACAAGCAGGGGGGAGTGGGAGAGGAAGAAGCAGGCTCATAGCGGAGGAGCCTGATGGGGCTCGATCCCATAACGCCGGGATCACGCCCTGAGCCGAAGGCAGACGCCCAACCACTGTGCCACCCAGGCACCACAGGGGGTAAAGTATTTTTAAATTAAAGTATGTGCATCATTTGTGCACTGCACACTCGGTAGCTTCCCGTAGAGTGGGCACAGAATGTTTATATGCACAGGGAGACCAGAAAAGTCCCGTGACTCGTGGTGGTGTTTAGCCAAACCCACGGCATCTGTCGCATGCCTGTGTTCCTGGGGAAGGGTATGCATGTAGAAAGGAGAAGGGGAATACGGGGGGAGCGTCCCATGAGGGGGAGTGAGTGTGGTGTGGATTGCAGGACACAGTTTAGCTGGATCGGAATCGTGAAGGAAGAGAGCAGAACATAGGTTGTCATGGCTGCACAAAGAATTGCCTGCGGGATGGAGATGAGGTTCTGGGGCCACATGGTTATGTCCCCTTTCCTGAAGGTGAAGGACAGCAGGTGGTAGCCGTGCTTGAGCTTCGGCCATTTCTTTTGGGCTAGACACCGCTTGCCGTATGCTCAGTCCTCTCTTCGTTGTGTGCAGAGTTCCTGCCGTTTGAGAACTTCGAATTAGTCAGGCCAAATAGTCCTATGTAGGTGCTCACTAGTTAACTCTGAAACAGAGCTGGGCAAAGAGGCAAGGAGGTCTGGGTGTCCTGCAAACATAAGGGTCGGTGTTCCCCGGAGCACGAGGAGAGGGCCTTCTTCCTCTGATGTAGGGCGGGTAAGAGCTGAGGACGGGAGGTGGGACAGGTAGGGAGGCAAGTTCTGGCACATCGGGTTTTAAGGAAGAGAGGGGATTCCTTTTCATAAATGGAAACACTTTAGTTATTTGCTTTGTGACATTTAAAGCATTGGTGAAATTTCTCTTATTTCATGAGAGGCAACATTGGGTTATAGATGAGGTCTGCCTATAGAATGTGTGTCATGGGCACATTCCAGACCCATGTCCCCTGAGAGCTGGTAGCTCTTGTTGAGTTTATATGCTTTTATTGAACCGCTATTGAAGCAAGTCCCTTCACTTCCTCATTGCTTTATTTTTCTTCAGCACCTGAAATACCACAGAGGCTCTCTGCCGATTGTCTAGACTTAGAACTTTATTATTATTAAAGTAAAGGCTGTTTTTCAAGTTCTCTAAGCATTGATCAATACAGTATCCTTTGAAATCAATTGGATTCATTAAGCAGAACTCACAGGACAGCCATCTAGGCCTCTTGAATGTTGTGAGCTTTGTTGAGAGTCTTTGTGTTGCTACATTTTTTTTTGCTGTTGTTAGCTAAAGGATATTTCTGTTGTAGAGAACAAAAACCATGGGGGCATTTAGCAAAAAGAAAACAAATTAGGAATGATGGGTTTACATGTAGGTATTTTCGTGTTATTACCCACACCCATCCATCTATTCATTAACTCATAGGCCATTTATTTAGTTCAGCTCTAGGCAACATTTTCAAGAGCTGTAGGAGGACAACACACAAGCACAACATTTTCCCTGTCCATTAAGACGTTTATAAATGGAGATATAAATATTACTTAAATAAGACTGTGTGTTACGAGAGTGGTGTAATTGGGAGAGGGAGAGCTCATTACGGCTTGCCTTGGCTTGGCTGCTGGACGCTTCGTAGAAGGGATATCTGTGTGCACGCTTGGGGAGTGGGCACAAGTTGGCAAGGGTGCGGATTGAAAGAAGGAGCCCAGCATAAGTCAGTATACACAAGGAAGACTCATCGCGGCTTCTTGGGCAGGGAGTGAAGAGAGCGGTGGCCGTAGCCGCGGATTTGTGTATAGGAGTCGTGAGATAGGACTTTGAAATAGCTGATTGGGACCAGGCTGCGGAGAGCCTTATATGTCAGGCTGAGATTGCACTTGATCCCTTAGGCACTGGGGTGGTCATAACACTGCGGCTTAGCACCTTATCCCTCAGACAGATATTAGACTAAAGATTAATCGTATCTTTATATATGTGTCGTATCACAGATCACCGAAGGCTGCTATTCATCGTTGCAGTATTAGTTAGGTAAGATCTTAAATCAAAAAGCACAGGGGATGGTATGATGTGAGAACAGGAATGGGGGGGAAGCATCATTAATATTCATACCCTGTCACAGTCACAGTTGCACCTCATTCCTTTGTTCTATTCTTAATCTACTTTAAATATTTTTAGCATTAACTACACTATATAAAGAATTCTAATGAAGAGTTAGGACCATTGTGCACTTGGTATCAAATTTTCTGACAAGACAGGAATCCTCTTTAAGTGGATCAGTTAAGAGGGTATGGTGCCTTTAAATCGTTATAACAGGGTGACTAGTACCAAATTGAGGGCAAATTAGGTGAATCGCTACTATAAAACATCCCGTCTATCCATACTGTAGCACACAGTTTCTCTTCAAAATCAGTGAGGCGTTCGAGACTCAAGCAGAAATTCCTGCTGTTTTGATTGCGAGCCCGCGCCATGATTTGGCGTTCCAATAAGTAGAGGAAGGCTGTGTCTACACAGTGCTGATTTCTCTGTTTTATGCTGGGGAAAACAGAACTCTGGCCCATTCTCCAGGTATTTCTGTACATTTCCAAACGTTCCATACCAAGTAGGCAGCATTTTTGTCGAATGTTTTTTTTAATTAGTTTTGGGTAGATGCTTGGCGGCATGTAGACAAAATTCTGTTCATGATGAGAAAGTTTTCTGTTCACATTCCTTGTGGAGTTGTGTGTGTGTGTGTGTGTGTGTGAACTTCGAATCTTGGTAGAAATATGCCATTGTTAGGAAACTGCTGAAAATTTACTTTTGCTCTCCCTCCTTTGTTCCCATTGTCTTTAAAATGCAGCTCTCTGTAAAAACACATTGGCAAGTTATTCAAAGGCAAAGGCATACCCCAAACAACCCACTTGTTGGCTGGCTCAGTTAAGAGACTTATACCATCCTGGGAAACAGCCTAATCTGTCCTGGTCTGATTTGTAACCCATAGCATTTGGGGCTGTATTCCAGACGCTGACAGATTGTGCACATTATATTCACAAGAGTTTTTCTACCTATTAACTTACACCTATTAACAAGCCCTAGATGGAGGTTCTTAGAAATTCCTGATTCTGGGACTATTATCACCTTGGCCCTTGTGCTTCAGGGTTCCAAAATCGTTCTCTTTGCCTATATAAATCCCACTGATCATAAAAGATCTGGCTTGGATGCCCCGTTCTTCAGGAAGCTTCCACTGGTTATACAGAAAGGAAGAGCTCTCATCTTCCTCTAAACTGGCACCTTGTTGACCGTCATGCAGCACTTACCACATAAAACCTTGTACCAGAGTAAGTTGGTTAGATTTTACCTGTTGTACAGGATCAGTTTCCAAAGGACAGAGACTATGTCTCCTAAATCTTTATATTGCCCCTCCCCCCGAACTACACAGCACCGAGCACATAGTATGCCCTCAGAAAATATTAATAGAATGAATTCATGCATGATGTGTATTTAACTATAGACTTTCAAGGAGGGCAATGCGAAATGACATCTTCCGAGTGTGAAGCAGAGGCAGTGCTTTTTTTTTAATGATTTTTTTATTATATTATGTTAGTCACCATACAGTACATCCCCGGTTTCCGATGTAAAGTTCGATGATTCATTAGGTTGCATATAACACCCAGTGCACCATGCAATACGTGCCCTCCTTACTACCCATCACCAGTCTATCCCATTCCCCCACCCTCTCCCCTCTGAAGCCCTCAGTTTGTTTCTCATAGTCCATAGTCTCTCATGCTTCATTCCCCCTTCTGATTACCCCCTTCATTCTTCCCTTCCTTCTCCTACCGATCTTCCTGCTATTTCTTATGTTCCATAAATGAGTGAAACCATATGATAATTGTCTTTCTCTGCTTGACTTATTTCACTTAGCATTATCTCCTCCAGTCCTGTCCATGTTGCAGCAAATGTTGAGAAATCGTTCTTTTTGCTGGCTGAGTAATATTCCATTGTATATATGGACCACATCTTCTTAATCCAGTCACCTGTTGAAGGGCATCTCGGCTCCTTCCACAATTTAGCTATTGTGGACAATGCTGCTATGAACATTGGGGTGCATATAGCCCTTCTCTTCACTACGTCGGTATCTTTGGGGTAAATACCCAGTAGTGCAATGGCTGGGTCNTAGAATGAATTCATGCATGATGTGTATTTAACTATAGACTTTCAAGGAGGGCAATGCGACATGACATCTTCCGAGTGTGAAGCAGAGGCAGTGCTTTTTTTTTTTAATAATAATTTTTTGTTATATTATGTTAATCACCATACAGTACATCCCCTGATTCTGATGTAAAGTTTGATGCTTCATTAGTTGCGTATAACACCCAGTGCACCAT
>NC_048238.1:82129271-82147198 GCF_002007445.2 Ailuropoda melanoleuca | reverse complement strand
TTTCTCTGCTTGACTTATTTCACTTAGCATTATCTCCTCCAGTCCTGTCCATGTTGCAGCAAATGTTGAGAAATCGTTCTTTTTGCTGGCTGAGTAATATTCCATTGTATATATGGACCACAGCTTCTTAATCCAGTCACCTGTTGAAGGGCATCTCGGCTCCTTCCACAATTTAGCTATTGTGGACAATGCTGCTATGAACACTGGGGTGCATATAGCCCTTTTCTTCACTACGTCGGTATCTTTGGGGTAAATACCCAGTAGTGCAATGGCTGGATCATAGGGTAGCTCTATTTTTAGCTTTTTGAGGGACCTCCACACTGTTTTTCCAAAGTGGCTGTACCAGCTTGCATTCCCACCAACATTGTTAGAGGGTTCTTGGGTGGGGAGTGAAGAGGGAGGTGGCCGTAGCCGTGGATTTGTGTATAGGAGTTGCGAGATAGGACTTTCTCCACATCCTCTCCAACATTTGTTGTTTCTTGTCTTGTCAATTTTTGCCATTCTAACTGGCATAAGGTGGTATCTCAGTGTGGTTTTGATTTGAACTTCCCTGATGGCTAATGATTTTGAACATTTTTTCATGTGTCTGTTAGCCATTTGTATGTCTTCATTGGAAAAGTATCTGTTCATATCTTCTGCCCATTTTTTGATTTGTTTATTTGTTTCTTGTGTATTGAGTTTGAGAAGTTCTTTGTAGATCTTGGATACCAGTCTTTTATCTGTAGTGTCATTTGCAAATATCTTCTTCCATTCTGTGGGCTGAGAGGCAGTGTTTTGAAAGATAATTAATCAGTTTAGTTTTTCTGTGCTGAGTCCTACCGTGAATGAGTTTGAGGACATGAAGCTAAATGGAAGGGTCGATCTTATTTCGGAAGAGCAAGGGAAACCTGACTTGGGAATAGAAAAAAAAAATGGTATAATTCATTAAACACTGAGTCCAACTTGAATGCTAGGTACTGTGCCAGTAGTAGGAATAGGGAGATGAATGAAGCATAATTCCTGTCTTTAAGATGCTCCTGGTCTATGAATGTGGAATCTGGGGAGGTGAGATGTGTTAAGAAACAGAAGGGAAAGCCATTCTAGATTGCTGACACCAATTGTCATTGGAGGCAGCTCCAAGGAGAGCAGATTCTTGAAGGCCTAGTTTCCTACCTTCCTGTTAACATGTTCTTGGCTGCTTTTGATAATTCCAAAGGCATACAAAAGCAGAACAGGAAATGTCAACNGTCATTGGAGGCAGCTCCAAGGAGAGCAGATTCTTGAAGGCCTAGTTTCCTACTTTCCTGTTAACATGTTCTTGGCTGCTTTTGATAATTCCAAAGGCATACAAAAGCAGAACAGGAAATGTCAACCAGCTATCAAACAGTGATACGCACATTGGCCTTCTTGTCAGACGAGTCATGTTTGATTTCATCTGCTCTGCCTTGGTACCTCTGCATACGAGGTGTAACATCAAGAATCTGGCTAGTACCCTAAAAAAAAAAATAGAAAGGACATTCTCAAGACAGAAAAAGGCCAAAGATGATGGTATCTAGGGCCTTTGAAATTTTCTGTTGTCCTATATATACACACACAACCTGGACCACAGGGCTTCTTACATACACACACACACACACACACAACCGATATTCATATACACTCTAACACACACAATGGCATGGACACACACACTGACGCTGTGTGCACATGCGCACATACATGCCCGCACCCTCAGAAGCCCTGAACGCAACCCCTGGCTCCTGACGCTTTCTGTCAGCCATGACATTTGGTGATAAGGTTATTGTATGACGATGAGTTTAAGGCTCACTTATATTCCTCCATTCCCCCACCCGCCACCCCCAAACCCCGGAACCTTGTTTCTAGGTTGGGAAGAGTCCATTCTCCCTAGGAATGTCCTTCCTGGGGTCTGAACATTCATCCTATGANCACATACACACACACACACACACACAACCGATATTCATATACACTCTAACACACACAATGGCATGGACACACACACTGACGCTGTGTGCACATGCGCACATACATGCCCGCACCCTCAGAAGCCCTGAACGCAACCCCTGGCTCCTGACGCTTTCTGTCAGCCATGACATTTGGTGATAAGGTTATTGTATGACGATGAGTTTAAGGCTCACTTATATTCCTCCATTCCCCCACCCGCCACCCCCAAACCCCGGAACCTTGTTTCTAGGTTGGGAAGAGTCCATTCTCCCTAGGAATGTCCTTCCTGGGGTCTGAACATTCATCCTATGAAGGACCAGATGGCAACCTGTTGCTTTCACCTCTTCAAAAGTGAGTTCTTTTTCATAGACAGTAATTTTTTTTTAATCATGGGGAAATGTTTAAAAGAAATAGAACGAAACGATGTATCAACACCGGTTTGTAAACTTGCAAGTCTCTGTTCTGTTTGTGCTCCATAAAGAACTGAGCCTCGTGGCTCGGATTGGTTCAGATATTGAATTTCTGCTTTTCGGTTTTTGTCAAGTGGCAATGATTGCATATCAGATGGACTGACCACCTGATATTCATTACAACAGGGAGCCATCTGCATGACTATCCCAGGACAATTCATCCAAGATCCAGTTGGGAGATCTGTGTTAGGAGAACGTTAACTAACAACGGAGAGTCACAAAACCCCTTTTAAATGCCCAGAATTCACTGCTTATGAGACTGGTGAACTTGACATGTTTTACAAGGATCAATAATACAATTTAGATGCTCACTGTATTTCAAACTAAATGGAACAATATTAATTCAAACTATAAACAGCACTGAAGCAACTCAAATGTCAAAGTTTTTGAAATGAGGCATGAACTGCACTGATTTCCCCCCTCCTCCCATAGCAAGCAGCATCTCACCTATTTTTAATTAGAACTAGCTAAATATAGCTCTTATCTTTATAGACTAGGGATGTGGTTGACATTTGGCTAAACCTTTTTTAAATACAAGGCTTATAAGTTACGTTAGTGGCTGGAAAAGAAGAAATTAAACACTCAGACTTCGAGCTGACCTAGTTTAGCGGTTCAGGCCAAAGAGAAAGTTAATGGAACACAACCAGAGTTGGAAAAACACAGGATTTGTTACTGCCTTGGTAGTAGCCTGAGATGAGACTGGGAGAAGGGAGGCGTTGCCGTGACAGATTTTTGAGAAGTAATTGTCAAACTAAAATAGCAATAAAGAATCTCAGTAAAGGAAATCAATCATAGTTATATGGAGATCACCAAGTAGGTCACGCGGGAAGCATTGCGTTTCAGTCCACTGCAAATGGGTTGCCCCTGTTGGGTGCCCACAACTGGCAGCTCAGCTCTTAGGAGGGTTCAGAACGGAAATAGGTTGTGTTACCACATCTTTGATTGGCCCATCTGCCTGGCCTCTGTGTCTACCTACTGTGAACCCAAATGCTGGCCATGACCTCCCAGCTTGGCCTGGTCATGGAGATGAGGAAGATTATGGCTGACCTGAGCAGTCAAGCCACAGGATGCTTACAGTTCTGGCAGTGAGTGAAATGGAAGGGCTGCTGAGGTGTCATTTGAAGTGGCAGGCGCGTTCCGTGAAAAGGAAGAGTGATGATTTTCTAAATGAATCCTCCCAATGTTTTATGAAATACCGATCTCCATTCAAAATGTGAAGCTATGCCTTATGATAAAACTTTTTTGCTCTTTACATGTTTTCTTCTTCCTTTTCTGAACAGTGCTTAGAAACAGTGGTTGGGGTTGGGATGTGTTTTCTGCACTTTGATTCTCTGAGGACTGGAGAGCATGCACAGAGCATGGAAAATACTGCGTATTTAAAAAAAAATTTTTAGAGCATATATTATGCTCCCCCCTCTCTTTTCTTCATTTATCAACCACGTGCTAGAGATTAAGGAAACATTAGAAAGATAGACATTCATTTAATTTACAAACTTTGTTATTCCCCGAGTGGGACATCATAGAAAAATATCCTCGAGTATTTGAGTATTGTAAAATATTAGATAATGTAAATAAGCAAAAATAAGAGTAAAATAATGATCACCCATAATGTGAACCTAGAGGCAACCATTGCGTTATACTCTGTTTCTTATGCATTTATACATTTGTGTATGTGTGTGTGTGAAAACCAGAGAGTACTACAAATAATATATTAATATGTAAACATAGATAAAAATATAGACTCCTAATGCAAGGCACAAGACATATGTGTATGTACATATAGAATGCTTTATTCTTTAGAGATTATGATATTTTATATGCTAGTGTTTTCTTTAATAACATTGTTTTATTTTTTTAAAAAGATTTATTGAGAGAGAGCACGCATGAGTGGGGGGAGGAGCAGAGGGAGAGAGAGAGCGAGAGAGAGAATCTCAAGCAGACTCCCCACCAAGCATGGAGCCCAATGTGGGGCTTGATCCCAGGACCCCAAGATCATGACCTGAGCCGAAATCAAGAGTTAGATGCTAAGCCACCTGAGCCACCGAGGCTCCCCAGCATTGTTTTATTTTAATAATTGGGTTCACATAACCAAATAGGGGAGTTAGTACATGTCTCGTGCGTGCAGGTTCTTTTCTCCTTTCTGCATAGCCCTGCCAGAGATTCAGCAGGTTTGCCCCGGTTCAGGTGACGTAGTTGTTACAGCCAGGGTCAGTTCTTTTGTGGCCGGGACACATTCGGATTGTATGGTGTCCATGCCATACTGATGGCTAAATATTTGAATATTACCCCTGAACATTCCAGGAAATCTTAACATGCTAAAGAATATTATACAGTTGTGAAGAGTTCGGCTACAGGCAGCTAAGCAAAAACCCGCCATGCATAGGAAATGTGGATGTCTAGATCTCCTTCCTTGATGCAGGCAAGGGTAACAGGGCTGCTCTTCAGTATTGACTGGGTTCATTACCCGAAGAACAAGAGAGACTACAGAGATCATTGAATTCGTAAGCCTGGGGTAGTTAGAGAAGCTTTCACAGAGGAGATAATATTTGAGAGAAGAGAAGTGGGGGTGTAATTTAAGCGAAGGGAATAAGAAAAATGTATACTGTATCTGGGAACCTGGAAGAAGATTAGTTTTGCTTTTATAGATTCATTCTTTCTCCTTTCCTTGCTCTGTGAGGATTTTGACCCTGGCCGACTCGGTTTTTTGGTCTTCATAGCCAAATGGCTTCTGGTTTGATTTGACCGATAGGAGGCACTAGTCAGCAACTGCAGGACGGGAGAAGACTAGAAACCATGGTATTCCCCTCACTATAATTGGGGTTTCAGCCAAATGTCTCTTCTCGTCAGCTCTTGTTCTTAATGAGATGTAGGGTCCCAGCTTTCGTTGAGTGTTTGCTTCCTTTGACGTTCCAGCTCCGTTCTGGATGCCCTGACTCCTGGTTTCCAGACTTGCGATATTATCTCCTGCCTTTGTCCCTCAGCTCTATGGATGGTAGCAACTTCTTGGGGTCACCAAGCTCTAGGTTGCCTCATCTTTCCCCCCATTTGTTCTTTCTGTTCTTCTAACGTGGATGTAACTTGTCTCCTGTATTGAATTCCCTCCGTTGAGCTAGCTGGTATGGGTTCTTTTCCTGGCTGGATCCTGACTGATATTGTCTGTATCAGCAAGTGGAAAATACAAGGCTGTTAAGATCCTTAGGGCCAGATGGGTGAATGACTCTGTTTCTTCCACAGGTAAACAAGCTTACCACACCATAAGACCTTTCAGAAAGGTATTCAGATAAGAACATATTCAGCCACTGAAAGGCTAAGATTCATTTCCCATAAATTCTGGTTTATTTCCCAGGATGTCACTTGTAGCCAAATGGGAAGTGAGCTGCGCTTCTCTTCCTCTTAATGCAACAGGAGGGGGAGGAAGAGGAGGGTCACGATGAAATGTAATTCAGCTTCTTGGTGATGAATCCTGTAAAAGAGATAGAAACATACACCAGGCAACGGGAGCACTGACACCTGGGTCTGTTCGGGGGCTCTAAAAGCCTTTCAGGAGGACGCGATGTCTGAACTAAGTCCCGCAAGTAGGCATATCCATTTCCTACTCCTGCTGTAAGAAATGACTGCAAATGTAGTGTCTTCAAACAACACAGATTTATCATAGTGCAGTTCTGGAGGTCAAAATCAAGGTGTCGACCTGACCGAGTTCCTTTGGAAGGCTCTAAGAGGTAATCATTTCCTTGCCTTTCCCAGCTTCTAGACCTCCCTGCATTTCTCAGCTGCTTGTCCTCTTCCTCCATCTTAGAAATCTGCAACATAGCTTGTTCAAATCTCTCTCTGACTCCCATTCTCCTGTCTCTCTTATAATGACCCTTGTGATTACACTGGGCTCAACTGGAGAATTCAGGATAATCTCGAGAATCAAATCTGAAAAGTCCCTTTTGCTATGTAAGGTACCATTCAAAGATTCTGGGAAGAAGGATGTCCATGGGGGTAGGGGTGTCCATTATTCTGCCTACCACAGTAGGTTAGGCATTCATTAGGTGAAAGGGAGAAGGGAAAGTGTATTGTCTTTGGAAGGAGCAGATTGTGCTGTCCAAAGGCATAGAAGAATGTAGCACGTTCTAGTCCATCAGCAGATAATTATTATCACTGTCATTTCTCTAGTGAAAAAGAAAAGGCATATTCACTAGGACCTCCGGAACATACACTGTGCCTCACATCCCTACACTGCAAGGAGAAGTATGTTATTTAAGTCAAAGTACAGGCTTCCTAAAGCTCAGCTGAACAGAATCCTTTAGCACAGTATAAAGGACATTGGACTTGGGAGTCTGATGGTCCCATTAACCTGTTCCACCTTTGCCACCTGTCTTGGTCCTTTGGGCTGCTCTAACAAGAATACCATACACTGGGTAATTTTAATCAACCAAAATTTACTTCTCACAGTTATGCAGGCTGGGAATTTCAAGATCAAGGTGCTGGCAGATTTATTGTCCGGTGAAAACCAGCTTCCTGGTTTATAGCTGGCCGTTTGCTTGCTGTGTCTTCACGTGGTGGAAGGGAAGAGGGAGCTGTCTGGGATCGCTTTTATAAGGGTACTAATCCTGGTCACTCATGACCTAATCACCTCCCAAAGGTTGCACCTCCAAATATCACGGTGGGCATTAGCTTTGAACATATGAATTCGGAGGGGATGCATTCAAACCACAGGATCACCACATAGCTATGTACTTTGGAGAGGGACACTTACCCTCTTTTAACGATAGTTTCCTTCTCTTTAACATGGGGTTAGAGCTCTTGGTCTTGTGGGGCCATTGCTAACATTTAGGGAGATAAATCCTGTGGAAGCTCTGAGCAGACTTCCTAGCAGAGAGCTCCTCCTTTATTCAAGTAGACAAGAACAAATTTGCCATTTTTCAAGGCCAAAGAGCCTGTGGTCTAGTAGTCACCAGGCAAATGGACCAAAGGTAGGATAGAGCTAACATTGGAAATATGGAACTAGCAAGGATACTGGAAGATCCCTCACAAAGGACAAAGTAACTGGGTATTTTAGAAAAGAGCACATAGTGGCAAGTGAATTAACTGCTACCATAGTGGGAAGCTATATTTTAGGGAGCCTTTATTCAGAATGTTAAGACAGGAAAGGTCCCGTGTGAATCCCACAGATGCCAGGGCCTGAAGGGCGTAGGCTACCTGCAACCTTAGGCCATGTTTCAAATGCCTAGCCAATTTGTGGACATGCTTGAAAGAGCCATGACTCCAAAACATGATGGAGGTAATGCAGTCATCAGTCAAAATCACAACGTTCAGGCATTTCGGCAGTTATGTGTAAGAGGTCTTAAAGAATTACGTTTCTCATCTCTGGTGCCTAATACTGTGTGCAAAGCAGGCACCAGGCTAGGATTGAGTGGTAAGTGGATGTCATGAAACTCGGTATTTGTCCCCCGTTTCTCCACCAACAGCAGTTGCTAACAGTGAGTGAGCACGTGCTACGTACCCCACGTGATCTTCCCAACCCCATTCAGAGGAACGCGCTATTACAGGAAACAGGTTCTGGAAGGTGACTTACCCAAATTCACAAAGCCAGTAAGCAGTCAAGTTAGAAACTCAACCTAGTTGAATGATCTTCCTAATGACTATATCATGCCACTAATGTTCCACACCTCAAACAAAATCCATCACTGTCGCTGAAGAAAGAAATCTTAGCTTTTTCCTTTTCCTTGTGTTTTTTTTTCCTTGATTCAACTTGTACTCTGATCTTCTCAGTCTAGGCTTTTCTTACACTGGTTACTTGTTCTTTTACTCTCTGCTTTCAGTTCTACCTTGCTTCTGTCCCTAAGCCAGCCCGTCCTTCAGGGCTCAGGGAAATGGGACGGGCCTTGAAATTAGGGTACTCTCAAGGTGTGTGATCTTGGACTAGAAATTTCTCTAAGCCCTTGTCTCATCCACAAACTGAAGACAGTAGAGCATAGTTCTTTGGGGGAATTATATAAAATATACTCCTCAGTGTAGTCTCTCCACTTTTGGAAGTGTTCAGGGATTTGTTTGGGTAGCCAGACAACTAAGATCGAATTCAAGTTCTGTCGCTTACTAGCTGTGAGACCTAGTGCGAGTTGCCTAACTGCTCTGTGCCTTAGTTTCCTAATCCATAAAATTGGAATAATAACAATCAAAATAAAAGTCACAGTACTGACTACCTAGAGTTGTGAGATTTAAAGAGATGTAAAGTGTCTAAGTGCCTGACCCCCAGAGAATTTTCAATAGATGTTAGCTATTGTTGATAATCTCCATTGGCATCTCCAGGCTGTGCTGAATTTCTAAATACCCCTTACTTCCTTACTGTTCCTCATGGAATATTAATGTAGTAACCATAATCAAAAGCATGGCCTTCCTAATCAGAATTCAGTTTTCTGGTCCTCCATTTCCTCACTTGTAAAATGGGCATAATTATAAATAACACCTCTTCCATGGTAATGTTCCTCAGGAATAATTGCCAATAAAACATGTAAACCACTTAGCAGTGTGTGGCATTGTAAATTTTCAGTAAACACTGGCCGCTGTGTTTATTCGTGTGGTCAACATATATTGATTGAGCGCTTTTTGTATATGTGGCACTGTGTTAGGCGCTAGGGATGGGGTGCACTCTGCCATCAGACAGATTACCTTCTAATAGGGAATAGAGATGTAGTGGTAATTGCTGTCAAAAAGGGGAGAGGCACAAACCGAGGGCTTCGGAGGGGAGGGGGGTGGGGGAATGGGATAGACCGGTGATGGGTAGTAAGGAGGGCACGTATTGCATGGTGCACTGGGTGTTATACGCAACTAATGAATCATGGAACTTTACATCGGAAACCGGGGATGTACTGTATGGTGACTAACATAATGTAATAAAAAATCATTTAAAAAAGGGGAGGGAGAGGCATAGGGCGGTTAGGTAAGTATCCTCCGACAACCTTGAATCAACCTGGCATTGTAGTAAGTTGATGAAGAGACGAAGAAAGGACTGGTCTGGCAGATCCCTGCATTGACCATTTGTGCTGGGCGCTGCCTCCGAAGCTTTAAACGGCAGCCAGTCAGAAGGCTGGAGGGTGCTGACTACAATTTGGCCAACTGCAGCGTCATGTGGCAGCAAGCCCCATTGACAATTAACTGAAGTCAGCAGTGAGGCAATAGAGGTGACGTACTTTCTTTGTGAAGGTCTCAGCATGTATTAGACTGTTTAATGTTTTTCTTCCTATTCTGGACGAACCTGTCCAAATGTTCACATTTTTTAAACTTCATAAAGCTAGCTATCGCCCTTTATTAGCCTCCAGAATGAAGACTAGATTGCTTCCTAGGGGTTTTGTGAAAGGTATGGATCTTTATGGGACCTCATTTGTTCTATGCATGAAACATGCTGATGGCACTGTCAGGAAACGAAAGTAATGGCTCGCTAATAAACATCTTTATGTTGCAAAGCTACCTGACTCGTGGCTGATTTGAAGATAACTGGTCCCGAACTCTAGCAGTACTTTTCTATTTGACCCTACAAAAGCAGCCTTACTACTAAATGTATTTTGCTTTGGATCCATGTAGAGCCACTGACTTCTCACTTCTACCAAAAGGGCTAAATACTTGTGGGCGCGCCTGCTATGTCAAAGAGATGTCGACAAGTCTCGAAATGAAGATACTCATAGTTTCAGCTAGACTTGCATTGATAGCCTCCTTGGGATTTTACAGGATGAAAGTGCTGACAATTAGGGGAGAGTGACAATGAGGATAAATGATTATGATGTTCACATGCAGTAGAAACAACTTAATTGGATGGCTCTTGCACGTCAAGTTTAACTACCATTCAGATAATGAACTTGGAGGACTAAGGTGTCACAAAAATGCCATGCAAACTGCTCAGGTATTGAAAAATTCCCACAGAAAATTTCAGCATTTTGAGAGAACAAGAAAGAAGAGTGACATTGATTTTGACATTTTAGAAAATTAAGTAACAGGGATACATTGACAGACCAACAGAGCATTGTGACAAGATTCCATAGGAGGCGATGTTAGGACAGACGTACAGGCAGCTAGACAATGAAATCTTATCTCGTTAGATACCCGGGCCTCAGTTATTAGGAGGGATTAGTACGTAGGCTCCAAATCTTAGGACGGGACCTAGAAAGACTTCAATTTTAAGTAAGAAGATATGCCAGATTTACTGAAAGCCCGTGCTGTGCCAGATACTGGACTGGACACTTGGGACATGCTAGCCTGGTTCTGTAGAAGCTCTCCAACCACAGGGAGAGACAGATAAGTAATTTAGTATATTAAGTCATGATGGAAGAAGAGAGCATTGTGGGAACACACAAGAGAGGAGCTAAAGCAAAACTGGGGAGGGAATGGCCAAGCTGATAGCTGGTGAGAGGGAATTAGTGAAGAGTAGGATAAGTGAGAGAGACCCGAAGTCCTGGACCACTTCCTTTAATAGCTGATCAGTTCCTTGGTGATGGTTTCAAGGTGAACTGTTCTGAGTTAGTCATCACCTGTATCTGTCCTCACAGCTTTCCCGGTACTTAGATGTTATGCCAACCATTTCTCTTTCTGTGAATGATCAAACCGTGCTTCACTGACACTGTAAATTTGTTTGCTGAATTCCCTGCACATGTATTTAATTAAAAGCAATCAATCTTTCTCTGTTCATAGATAGGTAATTCACCCCTGCCCCTTTCTTTCCATGATTTCGATGGGAATATTGTTCTTTAGAATAAGTTACATTTTGGTGTCACCTCTTTTTCCCTGTGGTGTGATTGAACTTGTTCCTCTATTCCTTATAGTTCTAAAACCTAGAATTTACAAACCAGACTTTCGAACTAAACTTTACTGGATTTGGGTTAAACATTTTTCGTAGGACGACGTTACATCGTAGATGAGGCCGTGCGTTGTCTATTGCGTGATATTCAGAGACGTCATGTGTGCTTGGCTCTGTGTCAGTGAAAAGATCACTGGTTTAATGTGATGGCTGCCATCTTCCTCTGCTGAACAGTGACCCTCTCCTACCTGTTCAGCCAGCAAGTAATCCACGGGGAGGATACTTGGACACCATATCACTGTAGTGTTCCCCATCAGCCTGTCACCTCATAGTTTTCACTATCCTTTATGATCCTTGCCCAAATGAGTTACTTCCACGGGGATTTCACTGTTGCCTATGCTTGCATATTTTGAAGGACACAGAGGATTGGTTGAAATTTTTGCTTAGAGGCGCATGAACTTGCTGTGTCAGATTATCCATGGATACCATGAAGTCATTTTCCCCACATAACCACATTTTCTCACCACTATTGATTGCCCTTAATCTGGTGTCAGTAAAGTCAACAGTCATTCAGAGATTTTAAATAGGGTCTGAGCCAACACGTTGTGGGTATAGGTTTCAGTAAGAAATATCATAGAGATGGGGCAGGAGCAGGAAGTCGACAGTCAGGAAATGCCAGTGCCAGAAGGATTCCTGAAACGAGGAACATGGCAGAAGGACCGAGGTAGAAACTTTAAGTCAGAACAAGGCCACCGTGAGATTACATGCTGAGTATGGGAGTGTGGCTAGGTCATGGGTCACACCGAAGTGCCTTTAAAAAATTTTTTTTTTATTTCTGAAAGACTTTATTTACTTGTCAGAGAGAGAAAGAGCACAAGCAGGGGGAGTGGCAGGCAGAGGGAGAAGCAGACTCCCCGTTCAGCAAGGAGCCCGATGTGGGATTCGATTCCAGGACCCTGGGATCATGACCTAAGCCGAAGGCAGATGCTTAAGTGATTGAGCCACCCAGGCATCCCTGAAATGCCTTTAGAGACTGAGAGGTAAAGGAGTGGAGCAAGCCAGGTATAAGGAACAAAAAACAGCGGTGAGGCCTATGACAGAAGTGGAGTTTCCTAGATCCTGTCTAGAGGGCTTCTATTAGGAACAGCTAAGTGTTGTGGAGAGTGGAAAACGGCTCTAGCATTGCCAGATCTTTTGATAGAGCAAGAGAAGCTGGAAGTCTGAATTACAGAGTGAAACAAAACAATTTGAAACTGGGTACAGCTGAGTCAAAGAGTAAATTGAAAATATGGATAGTGAGACAAATATATTTCTGGGTCCCATTTGGCTTCTGGGACATAATTCTGCAAAATTTGGAAAAGCCTTGCATGTGTATTATTAATGTCAGAAACCAAGTGGATAGGGGGCATTGGGGACATCTACTTGAGGTAGAGAAGGGATCCAAGACTCAGGAATTAGTTAGTATGTAAAAACAAAGAATATTTACCGACCAACTCTGACCCTGCTACTGTGCTTTCATGTTCGTCTCTACTGCCTGTTTCCCAAGTTGTTTTTAAGTTCTTTGAAGGTAGGCACCTTGTCTTCACATCCATAGCTTTTTGCACATTACCTTCCATATACTAGGCCCTCAATAAAGATATGACGACGACGACGATGATGATGATTTCTACCCAATAAAAATCAAGGTAAGTTATTCCATGCTCTTCTCATCGTAGCTAAGTAAAAAGGATGCATTTTGGGCATAGCATAAAACACTGCAGAGTTAATCTGTGATCTGATTTTACCATTTAATGTTATTTTCAACAAAGCATTCATAAAATTCACAGCTGCTGCTGTTCCACATTATTATGTTCTCCGTTGCAAATTTTCTTAACTAAAAGCCATTCCTCATTTTTATGTTGTAATGTTTGAGAAAGTAATGAATGATTAAGGTAATCAGAAATACATGAAGTTGGGGGATGACACACATATATATTCTTGGTCATATTTGAAGAGTACTGCTTAAATGATAATGCACTAACTCTGTCACAGCATCTGGGAAATTTATATTGTCTGCCTGGTCCAGCTCCATTTTCGGGAAAAATAAGTTCTTAAACATGTCACATCTATCACCCAGTTTCCGAAGTCACAAGTCTAAACTAGAATTGGGAATTTTTCTGTGTTCCATTTTCTCCCAAGTGTTCTGTGCTCTCTCTCTAACAAAATACCAATTTAAGGACAGAAGGGCATAAAGATGAAAGTCGAAATGTAGGTGCTAAAGGCACATTATGTATTTTACAACTTTGGCTAGCAATGACTCTGTTTAAGTGAGTAGCTCATTAACCCAAAGGAGTGAATGTTTAATGGTGGCACTTTAGCAGAACGATTTTTCATTAATAATTCCATTTACTAAATGTCTTCCATGTGCCAGGCATTGTAATAGGTGATTTTAGTACTAAGTGTCAGATGATCATCTCCATTTTCCACTACAACCTGGCAAGGAAATTGGAGTCATCCCCACTTACAGATGAGGAAGCTGAGGCTCATAGCTTTTAAGTAACTTGTCTAATGGTACACATCTAGTAAGGATTGGAGCTAGGATTAGTACCTGTGTCTGCTGTAAAGCTTATATTCTGGCCTTCCATCTTTCATTGTCATATATGACAGTCCTGAAAGAAACAGGGACCCTATAATCACATTCCATGGTATTGTAGTTAACTTCCACTCAAAATTTATGAGTTTTGCCTTGGGGATGTGTAATTATAATGCACTCAGATCCCAGTAGTTTGAGAAAGGAAAAGCAAAAACTGATTTTTGTTGAAGTTGGTTGGTTGACCAGATGATTCTCTATTTGTTTTCATGAGAGGGGAGATTAGAGGGTAGGAGCATTTGACCGGTTTCCTGATTTGAGGAGGATCTTGTTCCCCTTAGTTGACAATTACATGTGTGAGAGCCTTTCTGGAACACCACCAAAATGCCAGTGCCCTTCTCTTGGATCCCTGCTGTCCTTGGGTAGTGCTAAAGATGATGTCCGTACTGAATACTCCGCTGGCCAAACATAATATTTGGTAGTCACTGGGTGAGGTACTGGTGTTTGTTGAGAGTTTCTAAGATATATTGAGAAGGGCTGCCCTCATGTATGGTTAACACAGGCGGCTTGCTAAGGTCAAGTGTGGGCAGAATGGTTCCACGAAACTCCTAGATAGTGCAATAATGCTCTTCACAGTCGCCCTTTGCCGTGAAATCCTCATTTATGTTCCGGTCTCCTCAGATCCTGCCTTCTCCCTCTCTCTGCGCTTCTGACCTCACTATTCATCTCACCAAATCCATTCCCCCTATCTCCCCCCTGGTTTGTGGATTTTGTTTGGGCTCTTAGAGGGGAATCCAGATTTATGAAAGCCCTGATGTTTCTCTCCAAACTCCTATCTATGCCTGGAGTTTTCTCTCTTCTCTACGATCTCTAGAGACTAAATCTAGGTTTTTTTTCTCCTTTCTGTTCTATCCCTCACATAAAATATTGACTACAGGACAGCCTTGCTACTTGAAGGATGTGGGATTGTCTGGTGGTTCTGAGTGACCAGAAGAAAGGAACTAAGATTAGCATTTGAAAATATTACCCTGCCATCTATCTATACTCTTACTTATCATGTGAGATAGGAAGACCTATCTTTCCTTGATTACTAGGACTTGCATTCTATGGTCGATTCAGGTTTTCAGGTTAAGCAATTCTATTTTGCCCTCTCCAGACTGTTGGTGGGAATGCAAAATGATACAGCTGCTATGAAAACAATATGGAACTCCCGCAAAAAAATTAAAACTATCTTGTGAGCCCACAATCCCACTTCTAGGTATTTATCCACAAGAACTGTAATCAGGATCTTGGAAGAGATTTTAACATACCCATGTTCACTGCAGCGCCATACACAGTTGCTAAGATGTAGAAACAACATAAATACCCATCAAAAGCTGACTGATTGGATCAAGAAAATGAGGTGTATACATAGAATCCAATATTATTGGGCCTTTAAAAAGATGGATATTCTGCAATATGGAACAACTTGGATGAGCCTTGAGAACATTATGTTAAGCGAAGTAATCACAGAAAGATAAATGCTTCATGAGGTGTCTAAAGTAGTCAGACTCATTGGAGCAGAGAGTAGAATGGTTGTTGCTAGGGGCTGGGGAAGGTGGAAACAGGGAGTTGCTATGTAAGAAGTATCAAGTTTCTGCTACACAAGATGAGAAGGGGCTAGAGATCTGTACCACATTTTGCCTACAGTTAACAAAACTATATTGTACACTTAAAAATCTGTTAAGAGGGTACATCTTATGTTTTCTTATCACAATAAAATCTTAATAAAAATTTAAAAATAACATTATGCTGAAAGATGCCAGGCAAAGCAAAGAACATTGTATAGTTTCCTTTCTGGGACATTCTAAAAATGGGGAAAACTAATCAGTGGTAATAGCAGATCAGTGGCTGTTCTGTAGGAGAAGGGTGACTGGGAAAGGGCACCGTGGAACTTTCTGGCATTCTGGTACCGTTCTACATTTTGATAAGCATGCTAGTCACACAGTTGTATGCATTTGTCAAAACTGGACTGTATCATTAGGATTGATATATTTCATCATCTGTAAATTATGCCTCAGATGTTAAAAACAATCACTTAGAATGTGACATTAATAGCTTCCTGTGAATTAATCATATCCGTCAACTAAGGCTAAAACAATTTCTTATCCTTAGAAAAACTTTTACAGCAAACCCGACAGATGATCTGTAGAGTCATTTTGGATATTTCCAGAATTTGAGAAGGCATTAGCATAAGGTATATGTATACTACAAAGTTGTGTAACTCTTGTGTTTTCCATTTCAAATATTTATGTCAAATAAAATAGAAACTTAATATTTACTCAGTGTTTGCCATGTACCAGACGCTGCCGTAGCAGCACAGATGAGTTTTGTCTGTTTTGTACTTTTCATAAAATATAAAATCATATTAGAAAGGACAAACTGTCTTTTAGAAAACCCTAAAGAATCTACCAAAAAAGTGCTAGGATAATTGAGTTCAGTAAGTTCACAGGCTTCAAGCTCAATACACAGAAATTAATACACAAAACTCATCCCTGCTGTTAGCATAGTACCTGACCCTTACCAAATACATGCCTTTTATTTTCTGATTTTGCTCGCTAGAACGTCAGGTAGAATGTTGAAGAGAAGTGTTGAGTGGACAGCCTTAAATTTTGACTTTAGGGGAAAGCATTTAGTCTTTCACCATTAGGTATGATGTTAGCTGTAGGTCTCTTGTAGATGCCCCTTAATGAGAATTTTTATAATGAATGCGTGCTGAATTTCTTAAGAGTGCTTTTTTCTGCATCTGTTGAGATGGTAATATGATTTTTCTTCTTTAGTTTGTTCCTATGGTGATTTACATGGATTGATTTACAAACGTTGAGGCAGCCTTGAAATCTTGGGATAAGGCTTAATTGATCATGATATATTGTACTTTTTTTAAAAAAAGATTTTATTCTTTTATTTGGCAGAGGGAGGCGGAGGGGGCACAAGTAGGGGGAGCGGCAGGCACAGGGAGAGGGAGAAGCAGACTTCTTGCTGAGCAGGGAGCCCCATGCAGGGCTCCATCCCAGGACCCCGGGATCTTTTTTTTTTTTCCTTAAGATTTTATTTATTTAACTGACAGAGAGGCAGCCAGCGAGAGAGGGAACACAAGCAGGGGGAGTGGGAGAGGAAGAAGCAGGCTCATAGCGGAGGAGCCTGATGTGGGGCTCGATCCCATAACGCTGGGATCACGCCCTGAGCCAAAGGCAGACGCCCAACCAACTGAGCCAACTAGGCGCCTCAATATATCATACTTTTTATGTGTTGCTTGACCCAGTATTTCTAGTACTTTCTATTTTCATGGATATTAGTGAATAAATTTCTTTTTTGTAGTATCTTAGCCTAGTTTTGGTACAGGAGTATTGCAGGCCTCATAGAATGGGTTCAAGTGTTCTTATTTCTATTTGTTGGAAGTATTTGTGGGTTGGTATTACTTATTTTTAAAATGTTTCATAGAATTCATCAAAGAAGCCATTTGGGCTTGAAGTTTTCTTTGTTTGAAGGTTTTAATTATGAATTCAATTTCTTTAATAGTTGTGAGATTATTCAGGTTTTCTATTTATTCCTGTGTCAGTTTCTATAGTTGGTGTCATTCATGGAATTTGCCCATTTCATTTGATTGGAGGACTTATTGGCATAATATTGTTGATACTGTCTGTTACCTTATTAATAGCGGTAGGATTTTAGTGACATCCTCTCTTTTATTCTTCTAACTATTTCCTTATTCTTTATTCATTTTTGGTTTGTGTTTAGGCTTTGTTAGTCTGAATCAAAAGAATAAACTGTATTTTATGTCTCCTTTAATGTTATTACTAAGGTGCGAGCTTCTTTGGTCTGCACTGAATACTCTGGTGCTCAAAGAGGGGGTCTACGGTCTAGCTCAAAATACAGCAAACCGTAACCGGTGGATCAAATCCAGCTCGTGGACTGACTTTGAAAAGCTTGAAAGGTGAAAATTATTTTTCCATCTTTAAAGGGTAGTTTAAAAAAGAGGGGTGCCTGGGTGGCACAGCGGTTAAGCGTCTGCCTTCGGCTCAGGGCATGATCCCAGCGTTATGGGATCGAGCCCCAACATCAGGCTCCTCCGCTATGAGCCTGCTTCTTCCTCTCCCACTCCCCCTGCTTGTGTTCCCTCTCTCGCTGGCTG
>NC_048238.1:82003624-82129225 GCF_002007445.2 Ailuropoda melanoleuca | reverse complement strand
AAAAAAAAATAAAAGAAAAAAGAAAAAAGATTATGTGACAGACACTATTTGTGACCCACAGAACTTAAAGTATTTCTTATCTGGCCCTTTAATGAAAGCGTTTGCTGGCCCCTGCCAGCTCATGAGAGCTAGAATAGTTTGCAATCCTGTGTGAGCTCTGGGAAATGTTCAGCTTGTAACTCCCGTATAGTTGTCCCTTGCCTGTCCTCCCAGAGTGTCCCCTTGTGCATGAGCAACTTCCGGTTCAGCCGAAGACATAATGAGACCTATAGGCATATTTCTCAGGCCCATCTTACTATTTTCATTCCAAGGATTTCCAACCTACACCCTCTGTTGTGTCATGTATAAAAACAGGTGTTTTACAGTCTTTGTCCTTTTGTAGTTTTTTTGTTTTTAACCACAGGAGGACAAGCCCAGTAGTGGTCACTCTAAACAAATATAACAGACCTCACTACGCTAATTACAGTTCTGATAGATTTTGTATGTTACTTCTTTATGGTTATAGCGGAAGAGCAGCTCTATGATCTGGCTTCGGCTTACAAAATTGCCCCACGGCCTCTACCTCTCGAAGGTATCTTGCCGATTGAGGGAAACAACAAAACTTCTTCCGAATAGTGATACGGCAGATACCTTGTTGAGTTACTCAATTTTCACAGCAACTCTTTGAGGTTCACAGAAATGAACTCTCCATAGGCTCATGGGTTTTGAATGGCGGGACTGGAATTTTAATCTCCGTTTGTTCAACTCCAAACCTTGAGTTCTTATCCAGTTCTTAACTACTCCCATAAACTGCTGTCATGTAGCACATTTGCAAAACAGCTGTGTGTGGGGGGGTGGGTATGATGGTCATAAGAAGGAAAGACAGTAAAGCTTGCTACCTATCTCCTAAAAGAAATGGCTAATGTTTCTTTTCAGCCTCCATTCTAAAAGAGAATATCATTATAGAAAAAAAGAAAGGGATAAAGAAAGGGAGGGTAATCAGAAGGGGGAATGAAGCATGAGAGACTATGGACTCTGAGAGACAAACTGAGGGCTTCTGAGGGGAGGGGGGTGGGGGAATGGGATAGACTGGTGATGGGTAGTAAGGAGGGCACGTATTGCATGGTGCACTGGGTGTTATACGCAAGTAATGAATCATCGAACTTTACATCAGAAACCAGGGATGTACTGTCTGGTGACTAACATAATATAATAAAAAAAATTAAAAAAAAAGAAAAATCTAACTCTGTAATCACAAAATTTACTGGGTCCCATCAGCCTTCAACACACAGTGATTNATTTAAAAAAAAGAAAAATCTAACTCTGTAATCACAAAATTTACTGGGTCCCATCAGCCTTCAACACACAGTGATTTTCTCAATTTTTATTGGCTGCTAAATTATCTCCTAACCAGACGGACGATGAAAATTCTGCTTTAGCGGTATTAAGTATGCATTGGCTCAGGCACTGGGCCTCCTTCTGGGTCAAAGAGTTGTTGTGAAATACCCACAGAATTTCAGCTTGTAGGATGTAGCAGACAGTACCCCAAAAGCTTCCTTTCATTTCTAGGATATTAATTCAAATATTTCATAATCACAATCATTCTTACAAGCAGGCACCTTTGGTCTCAGCTTCTTGGGGGGGCCATTGAAAGGCATCACTAAAGTATTCAGTGTTTCATGACATGAAATACATTCATCATTGCTTTGCCTTAGGAGTGTAAAGTGCTGAAATGTATTGATATTTAGCATGTAAACACTTATCATAGTAACTAGGGTAATCTAGGAAGCCAGTGGAGGGGACAATGTTGAGGCAGAAGATGGTAGAGCTAGCGTTCTAGAGTTTGACAGCCATGTGTGGGCATAAGGATTGAATGATTCTCTACTATTGGTAGGCACTGACCTTACTTGGGATTGTCTGAGTGAGAGGAAACATACAATAGTGTGTAAGAGAGGAGCTTTGGAATCAGGTTGACTTGACTGGACTTCTAGCTTTTTCATTTACTAGGTACAGCCATGGTGAACACTGACTGTGTTCGCAAGCTGTCTTAAGGTTTGCTGCATAAATTGTAATATATTTAATGTTCAAGGCTAAACTATTTCCAATTGTCTGACCTAGGGAAATAGAGTGGCGCTGGGTCAACGGAGAATGGAAATTGGGAACAAACGGGTTTGGGGTAGAGACCAGGGTGTAAAGGGACGGAAATTCTGGTCCTGTATATGGTGGAAGAGGCAATGTTTAAACCGGTTGTGGGTACTTCCTGGATATAGTCAGAAGATGTCGTGGAGGGACATTTTATGTTTGCAGATCCTTGGATTAGAAATTGGGTCATGCTCAGGGTCAAGAGGCAGGGCAGTGTTCATGGGAGGCAGGCTTTGATCGAAGCTGGTCATTCCAGCCTGGGACTTAGGTGAATGATGCCCTTCCTTCTACCGGTGGCCTAGATGGTCCTGGTCCTGGTCCGCTCAGGTGTCGTTCTGAAAGGTCAGAGGCTACGTCCTCATCTATCAGATATCTCTCTATGTTTTAAACTAAGGGCAGTTGCAAATTCTCTGGTGGACTTTGGTTTCCTTTTCTGAGTTTTGGATGTGAGTTCTTACTTGTGAAGTTCTCTCTCTGGTCTTCGATGCGTTGTATTGGGTGCATCAGGGAAGAAAAAACAATGAAATCATGCATTTGTTCCACATCAAATGAACGAGGTGGTTTTTTGGTCTTTAATTATGGTTTGAATAAGAATGCTATTTTTCATTGCAAAATAATCTGACCGTCACATCCTTGTATTTATTGCCAAGGACTAAACTTAAAGCATAAGCAAGCCCTGATTTAAAGAAATGGAAGTTATCAACAGGATAATAAATGATACTATATTCGTTTCCTACTGCTACTATAACACATTGCCACCCGCTGAAGTGGCTTAAAACAACACAGATTTATTATTTTACATTTCTGGAGGTCGGGAGAATGACATGTCGCACTGGGCTAAAATTGAGGTGTCAGCAGGGCTGTGATCCTTCTGGAGTATCTAGGTGAGAATCTGTGCTTGGCTTTTTCCAGCTTCTAGAGTCATCTGACATTCTCTGGCTCATTGCCCTCCTCCAATAATCTCATCAGTCCCATTCTGCTTCTGTTGTCATACTTCCTGCTCTGACTCTCCCGCCTGCCTTGTTCTCTTGTAAGGACTCTTGTGGTTATGTTGGACCCACCCAGATAATTCAGGATAACCTCCCCGTCTCAAGATCCTTAACTCAATCACATTGTCAATGTCTCTTTTGCTACATACGGTCACATATTCACAAATTCTGGTTATTAGATCATGGATGTCTTAAGGCTGGTCATTATTCTGCGTAGTGAATTTACTGATTGTATTTTCCTGTCACCAAGGGTACATTCTGAAAAGTTCTTTATCAAGAAGATACTTGAGGGGCGCCTGGGTGGCGCAGTCGTTAAGCGTCTGCCTTTGGCTCAGGGCGTGATCCCGGCGTTCTGGGATCGAGCCCCACATCAGGCTCCTCCACTAGGACCCTGCTTCTTCCTCTCCCACTCCCCCTGCTTGTGTTCCCTCTCTCACTGGCTGTCTCTATCTCTGTCAAATAAATAAATAAAATCTTTAAAAAATAAATTTGCTTATGAGGGGTGCCTGGGTGGCGCAGTCGTTAAGCATCTGCCTTCGGCTCAGGGCATGATCCCGGTGTTCTGGGATCAAGCCCCACATCAGGCTCCTCCACCGGGAGCCTGCTTCTTCCTCTCCCACTCCCTGCTTGTGTTCCCTCTCTCGCTGGCTGTCTCTCTCTCTCTGTCAAATAAATAAATAAAATCTTTTAAAAAAAAGATATTTGAATACTGAACTACATATTGCTATTTATTTTCATTGTGAATTCAGAAACATGCTCTTGTAGAAAATAAATTAAAGGTACAGTAGAAAGAACTCTTAGGAATCCTAGTATCTTCTCCACAGGCATCCTTCCCTTATCACTGCAATGCATATGCATTTGACTTTTCCGTTTCAGTGTTACAGGCCATTGGTCAAACAAATAGTGTAGCCATGATCTTTTACCCTCCCTTCGAAAAGGACACATATATTACAATCTGTCACCCAGTTATATCCCATTGAAACTTGTTATGCTAGCATTTTAGGTGTTTAAAGAAGCTCTAAATATCAGGATACTTTTAAAGTCAAGGTAAATAGACCCTAATTTGTCCAAGATAGTGAAAGATGTTCTTTCCTCTTAAAGTATCCTTGACCAGCTACCCATGAATGTTTTATGGATCCTAGCGAGTAACTGATTTCCAAAAGGTTCCAGCAGAGAAGAGAAAATTAAAAGAGTCTCCTTAGTTAATAAGGGGGTCTGCAGTGCCACTGGATAAAAGGTTATGCGTCAAAGGGATCTAGAATATGTCACAGTGGCATAGGGACTATTTTCAGCTGAAGACATTGAAGAAACAACAGCCACAGGAAGAGGCTTTTTCTTAACTCCCTGTATCTTCCTAAAAGCAAAGCCTCTAAAAAGAATTCAACTGGCATAAATCCCCCTCCCTGGGAGTTTCCCAACTGCAGAAGACTAACTCTTATGGCTGAAGAGAAGTCAGAACAAAGCAGCACCTGGATACAAAATCGTCCGACCAGACATGGTCATAAAACCGCCATATTTCCCATCTATTCTCCTCAAGGCCCATTTGTTTTTCCTAAAAGCCATTTGTTCTCCCACAAGCTTTTAGGAAACAATTGTTTGGAACACAACCTGAGTTCTGGGTGTTCCATAACTTCCTAACGAAAGTTGTAATCTAGTCTGTTAAACATCCCCCAATTTGGGCAATCTCTGTTGGGCCGAGTTTCAACGAAGCCCCAGGTATTCGGCCTTCCTGTGTCCAAGCTGTGTGTGGTTGCCTATGACCTTGGAACCAGTCCCTGAATGACTAGGGTGACAGGGCCTCTTCCTTATGTGAGCCTCATCAACTTTGTGTAGCAAAAATTGTCTCAGTGTTCTCTACTCCAAATGTGGCCATGGTCTTGGCAGGGAGTTAAAGCTTCATGGGCTGCTTTTTATTAAAGCAAGTATCCTCAAAATGAGTTTGGGTCCATTCTCCATTCATATTTATTGAAAATTGACAATGGCACAATGCCAGGCCCTTGGTTATGATTTTCCCAAGGACTCTGGTCTTGTGTACTCATCTAATCTGTGTATTCACACATTTCCAAATGCCAGGTGAAAATTACATGCTGTGATACTTATTAGCTCTGTGATCTTCGGTAAATCTATTTACTTCTCTGATCCTTAATCCTTCCTAGCTTAAATGGGGACCCAGTGTGTAAAAGGGCTTATGAATTGTAAACTAGCATGGAAATATATGCTGTTGGTAATCTCCTGGACTCTCTTAAAGGTAACACCATGTCTAAATGATGCAAAGAGTTCAACCATGCTGTAGCAGATAAGGTATATTTGACCATTCTTATGATGAACTGTAATAAATTTCATTTTATGCTTGCCAGTTTATTTTGTGTGAACAGCTTCAGCCATGGAGGAAAGATACACAAACATAGATTCAATGTTCAGAGATTGCCCATACGTAAAAGTAGAAACACAAAGTTATGTAAAAATCATGGCAATTAATAGTCTTCGTGTGTTTTGAGGTACATTGTTTGGAATTCTATATGGATAGTTCCTGTAAAAAAAAAAACCCAGAGTATGTCCAAAGGGGATAGACTTGAATGAGTGAATGAGAGACACAATAAAATTAGGGGAGACAAAAGTGGAAGGAGGACCATGCTTGTGTACTTTTTAAGTGTTGGTTCAGAGCTGCTCGAGACGGAGGTGACAGGCAAATGTTAGAAGTTTGGAGGCCCAGGCAGGAAAAAAACTGTGTGGGTTAAGAAAATACTACCTTCTCCAGGTCTTTTATGCTCAAAGTAACTAAAAAAGATTTAAAATAGGTCATTAATATCTGTCCTTTAACTCCTTTTAAGAACAATGTGGGAGTGTAAATAAATGAATATAAAATTAATTCTTGTACTCAAAATAGTAGCTGAGAACAAATGGTATCATGGAGCTGGAGACAACCTGCAGGTGGAAAAAGAAAAGCCAACATTTGAAGAGCTAGGAATTACATTAGATTAGTCATGTCCGGAAGTGTGGTGGGGGTGGGGTGGACTTTTCCTCTGTCCAATGTTCTTTTAGATAGACCACAAATCAAATTGACATGAAACAGATTAACAGTAGAAAATAAAATTTCATTTCCTTTATATGGGAAATACACACCCACACCCACACACATGAGATTCCAAAAACAGGCCAAATGAGATTTGTGTCACCCCGAACTAAGGAGAAGGAGGAAGGAGGTCTGGGACTTCAAGGAGAAGGAATACAACTTACAGCAAGATGAAAAAGGGGGACTATTTGCTGGAGAAATGTTTGCTGGGCTACACGGAAACAAACATGGGGACCTAGAGAGGAATTTTAACAAACTGACTTTTCTCAATTGTTCCCTGTCTACCACCTCTAGCTCGTCTTATAATGTAGTTGTCTATGGTGATAGCTCTCTTTCTAGAGCACGGCCTTCTTCTAAATTCCTTGTTGGCAGTTGTTGGGGGAGAGGGGTGGTGGGGCGATCAGAGTCTCTTCCTCAGTCTTTTAGGTCTTGATTGTTTTCAGCTCAAAATCTTTATGCCATTATGGCCTCTCTTGGGGTGGCCGCCATTGACCACCTCTAGTTCGTCTTAAAATGTAGTTGTCTATGGTGATAGCTCTCTTTCTAGAGCACAGCCTTCTTCTAAATTCCTTGTTGGCAGTTGCTGGGGGAGAGGGGTGGTGGGGCGATCAGAGTCCCTTTCTCAGTCTTTTAGGTCTTGATTGTTTTCAGCTCAAAATCTATATGCCATTGTGGCCTCTCTTGGGGTGGCCGCCATTGGCCCCTCAGGTGCCAAGCACTTTGTTGGAGTCTTCCTTTTCAACTTTTGCTTTAATATATATTCTTTCCAATTTATAAGTAAAAGTCAGTTACCCACTATATGTGCCCCTGTCCAAAGAGACAAGACTGTGTTTTTATGGAAAGGCCTGGGGAAGAGTCTTTCCAGCATCTCTCTTTTTTGTCTCTCATCCTTAGTCCCCAGCAACTTGAATTTCCTCCCTCTGTATCACCCCAGAACCCTGAAGCAAATTTCCAAGGTTATGTAAGACTCAGGACCACTCTAAAACATGCCCTGCGACTCCATATTGTGTAAATGCTTAAACTATCCTAATGGTTTCCCTAGGATATTTCATTAGGATGAAATATCAGCTGTTGAGAAGGTCTGAAATGCCAGTTGTTTCCTTGTTGGAGAGTTTCTTTTGTGCTAATGGAGGCGGGGAGCATGAGCTGGTAAGAGCATGTGAATCTTAGCCCTAAGAAGCTTCATCCTGAGAATTAGAATATCTTCAATGTAATATTGCATGGCAGGCTTAAGCTCTGTGTTGAAAGGAAGAGTGTCACATAATGACATCCATTTTTAAGGCCTTTAGGAATGGATGACTAGACTATTAAGCCAGCCTGTCCCCCGGGGAGTGCATTAACGCATTTAGGCCACAGGGTCGATTGAGAAATGACTGCTGTGATGTACTTACTCACGGACCAGGGCCTCAAAGAGTTACTGAACCTCTCCAAGCCCCTGAGAGTAATTTATACACTGAAAGGATTTGACTGATAAGTACAATCTGATGTGTTTTAATGGGCTTTGATGAGCATCAGAGACCAACTTTTAGAAGAGCGTTTGTACTTCGTAGAGGTGTGATCGAGGGCTGCGCCATTTAGAATTTCCATCCCTTCTTTTGAAATAGAACAAAAATCATGTTACTTTGACCTTTCCAGGGAGTAATTTCTTTTGCAGGCTAATGCTATTTTCCTCCACTAAATGGCTCGATAACAATTGAGGAAGAGGCAGATTGGGCAATCAGTCAAGATGCAGAGTGCTGAAAATGGCAAATGTTCAGACTGATGAAATTAGGAGACATTTCACAGACAAAAATCTGCCAAATGGAGTTTTATCAACACACAACATTGCCCCCGTCCTATTGTAGTCCCCTTATGCCACTCTTCTCCGTACAGGCAACAGTAATGGGGGTTAGTCACAATGGGCGGTTGGCCTGTGTTTTACGTTACAAAATACATCTTTTAGACCTATCTATATTAGAATTTCATCTTGAGTTTACTCCCCTTAATAGCCTCCCGAGCATCATGTATTTCAAAAGTGATATTTTACCCTTCATTAAGCCTCGTATTCCAAGAAAAAGTGTCTTTGTGACATTTAAAAGAATGATGTTATGAGGATCTTTAAAGTCTAGAGACAGACAGGATTCACAATGAGATAATTTGGGTGCCTTGTATAATGAATACATTTGAATGAGCACCAAGGGAAGGGGGAAGTGTCTTAAGCAAACATTTTAGGGTCTCACGAAGGTTGTGGTATTTCCATCACTAAATTGATATAAGGGATACAATGTTAGTTTCATAAAGTTAATTAACTCACCCTACAGCAGTGCTTCTCAAAGTCTGGTCCATGGACCACCTTTATCAGCATCACTTGGAGTGCTTATTTAAAATGTACATTTTTGGTGCGCCTGGGTGGCTCAGTCGATTAAGAGTCTGCCTTCGGCTCCTGTCATGGTCTTGGGGTCCTGGGATCGAGCCCCAAGTCAGGCTCCCTGCTCAGCGGGGAGTCTGCTTCTCCCTCTTCCCCTCTACCCCCACTTGTCCTCTTTCTCGCTCTGTCTCTCTCAAATCAATAAAACCTTTAGAAGAATAAAAAAAATGTAGATTTTTGAGAACTACCTCTTAGAATTTTTTTGTTTACTTTTCTTCTTTGAGAGGGAGGGCAGGGAGGGGCAGAGATAGAATCTTAAGTAGGTTCCATGCCCAGTGCAGAGTCCGATGCGGGGCTCCATCTCATGACTCTGAGATCATGCCCTGACCCAAAACCAAGAGTCAGACACTTAACCAAATGAGCCACCCGGGCACTCCTCTAACTTAGAATTTGTGAGGATATAGGTATGAACCTTCATTTTTAACTAGCTCTTTGATGATTCTTTCACACAATCGTGTTTGAGAATCCCTGTTGCAAAGTGGAACAGTTATGTTGATAGGATCTCATGTCAAAGCTTTTGGCAAAGAAGAGTCATGTAAACACATTTATTCAAGGGTTGGAGGCTTGTCCAACCACTACAAAAGTTACCACAACTGGATGCTTGATCAGTCAAAACAAGGAATGCCAACCATGAATGTCTAGCAGCCATATTTAAGAAATGATTTTGCAGTTATGAGATCTGGAGGAAAAGGAGAGAAAGCAGCCGGACGTCGGGCAGTTGTAGGTGCACAGTGTCAGTGAGGGGAGAGGTGTAGGGAACG
Source organism: Ailuropoda melanoleuca (assembly GCF_002007445.2). Taxonomy (NCBI): domain Eukaryota; kingdom Metazoa; phylum Chordata; class Mammalia; order Carnivora; family Ursidae; genus Ailuropoda; species Ailuropoda melanoleuca. Next base: position 82,119,874 of record NC_048238.1, on the reverse strand, counting down.
GAGGACAGGGAGCAACATTCCCTGGGGGCAGTTTTACAGCCAGTGACAAGAGAGACCTAACTGAGCGTGTAGATTTGGGACTTGGTTTAACCCGTTAGAGGATGCTAGTGGTAAAGACCGGGGCGTTCCAAGCAGAGAGGAAGCAGTGGTGTGGGAGAGTGGTGGGGGCCGTGCATACAGCTAGCACACAGGTTGGGCCAAGGTTTCTGTTAAGTCGACGGACATTGACAAATATCAGTCTTTCTAAAAAGTGTAGTCTCTCCCGGCATTATCCTCTGTAGGTACTTGTCAGGGTGTAGATTTTTGAGTCTCAACCCACATGGCTAATTCGATCCGACCATCTGGGGTTAGGAGTGTAGGAATCTGCACTGTGAGCATATTCACGTGATCCCGATGGAAATGAAAGCTTAGCCCTGCAGTTAAGGTAACCATCACCAGACGAAGGGTAGGACTCCCTTAGGATAGCAAAGCTTAATTTGGGCGTCGTATGAATTTTTTAATGGCTGTTGTGACAAGTTACCACAAACGTGCAGCTTTAACCACCATAAACCTATATATGTATTTATTTCTATAAATTTATTATCTTAAGGGGGGAGAGAGAATCTTAAGTAGGCTCCATGCCCAGCACAGAACCCAAGGTGGGGGCTCGATCTCACCACCCTGAGATCGTGACCTGTGCTGAAATCAAGTCAGACACTTAACCGACTGAGCCACCCAGGCGCCCCTAGGAACTAGTCTGAATAGAGAGGCAGTTTAGTACAAGTCTGCAAATTTCGACAAGCTCCTGAACTTCTCTATACCTATAAAATGGGGATAGTAATACCAATAGTGACTTGTTGTGAAGATTGAATGTGTTCGTATGTGTAAAGCTCTTAGAACAGTGTAAAAACAAATAACACATAGTAGGAGAACCTGGGTGGCTCACTCAGTTAAGCGTCTGCCTTTGGCTTGGGTCATGATCCCAGGGTCCTGGGTTCCAGCCCCATGTCGGGCTCCCTGCTCAGCAGGGAGTCTGTTTCTCCCTCATCCTCTGTTGCTCTCCCCACTCGTGCTCACTCACTCTCTCTCATTCTGCTCTCTGTCTCAAATAAATAAATAAAATCTTTTAAAAATTAAAAAAAAAACACACAGTAGCTGCTATATCACAGTTATTTTTTTTTATGATTTTATTTATTTGTTTGACAGAGAGACAGCCAGCGAGAGAGGGAACACAAGCAGGGGGAGTGGGAGAGGAAGAAGCAGGCTCCCAGCGGAGGAGCCTGATGTGGGGCTCGATCCCAGAACGTTGGGATCACGCCCTGAGCCAAAGGCAGACGCTTAACGACTGCGCCACCCAGGCGCCCCTATATCACAGTTATTATTACTTTCTTCTAACAATAATGAGTCTCTCAACCTTACTTACTCTTCTGTCGTGCTGGAGTCCTGTGTACTTTCCAGTGTAGTTCCCTAGGGCTGCCATGTGGTCTATTCTCAGGTGAACCAAACTCCCATGGGAGTTCAGCAGTTCTAGAAAGACTGGATTGCAAGTGGTAAGAAGCACAAGGACGTCTTTCTGTAGAATCCCTGGTGATTGTCCTGCTTGCCTACTTATCTTGTAAACCCCTAATTCTGGCTTTCCAGCTATACTGGCCTCTTCCGGGTTTGGGACATCAGTTTCCTGCTTGTTTCCGCTGAAATTATAAAGCTCTACTTCCTCTGATTACCACAGCTGCTGACCACACCCACCTCATAAATCTAAGGCCTTTGACGTTTTTATATTTCTGTTTCCATTGTCTTAGGCAAGCCTCTTTGGTTTGCACACCAGACAGCAAATCTTACATCAGCTTAAAGTCCATGCTCTCACTGTGCTCAGTTACATTTCTGGGAGAGAAATATCACTGGCTACTGATCGTTCAGCGGGATGGCTATTCTTGGCTTTGGAGTCCAAGTCTGTAGCTAGATAGTGGTGCTGTTTAGACAGACAAGGTGTGTGGCCTGAGAAGACAACCCCAAAGGTGTAAATGACTAATACTTTTGCCCGTCTGTAGGGCATGTACTCCCCTATGGGCTCTTCCTGTCGTCTTTTGTGAGGCCACCAGCTTCCCTTGCCACTGGACTACCTCTACCATGAGAATTAGCGGTTGACCGACACTTCCATGCTCCCTTCCTGCTTAGAAAATAGTTCAGGAGCATCTAGCTGCTTCAATCGGTGGAACACATGACTCTTGTTCTTGGGGTCGTGCATTGGAGCCCCATGTTGGGTGGAGATATGACTTAAAATCTTAAAAAAAAAAAAAGAGAAGAAAGAAATAAGTAGCTAGTAACAGCAATATTCCTTACCTGTTCAGAATGCAGATCTTTGGAAGAAATTACATACTAGGTTACCAATTCATGAAACAGTGGGAGGCATACTAGAAAATTCTAGAAAGCAGGTCAAGACACCTGGGTTATAATCCCAGCTTGAACCACACTTTTGGCTTCTATGCCCAGAGCCTGGTGCCTTCCATAAGGCTACACCAATGTTTCCTTATTTCTCAAGACCAGCTGGGTTGCTATGGAAACTTCTATGTTGCCTATGCAACATAAATATTTGCAAAACTACAGTCCTCAGCCAGCATTTGCTACAACACTAGCAAAACTGCTTGCAGCTGAGCAATACTAGGAATCCCAGGACCAGTGATATAACACTGAGGCACGTGTAGCATGGGTTGAGCTAAAGGTATGCCAGGAGCAGACTTGGGGGTAGCTTTCACCCCCCCCTGCTTGAATGTGCCCATTGGCACTCCATCCGTCTTGGGGAATGACAACTGGCAAATTGCCTGCCCACCCCCATTTTGTTCTGTTTATTCTGCAGTTGCCAAGAGAGCTGTACAGGAAGATAGAACTCAAAATTAGATCCTAGAATAGATCTTTGAATTGAGGGATGAAAAGTCTGGAGCCATGGTTCTCCAAGGCATCTGTTTTCCGGCTTCTTTGCCCAGGTCTTGGGTGAAGGGGTTCTCAATTCCAGCAATCAGGTTGGAAGTTTTGGCTGGCCTACAGCTAGGGCCCTAGGCTGAAACTTAGCTATTCTTCACAGGAAACAGAAGGCTGTGAGCCTCATGGTTAACCGCCAACCTGTCTAGTAGCAGTAGTAGAGTTAGTATTTTACTATGACACATGCCACTCCTGACCTTATTCAGCTTGTTCTGTGTGTTGATCTTTGTTTTGGACTTTGAATCTGGTTGAAAGCATGGTATCTTGCAGTGTGGTGAAACTGTTCCACACGGGGAATAAAGAGGCGGAAGTAGGTATGACTGTGTACATGTGGTCTGTGTTCAGCTTCAGTGTACGATACAGGTTTCTGATTTCAGTTGGTGCTCTTCTAGATGCTAGAAATCTGGCAGATTTCTGCCTAGTCAGTCATTTGGTAACGTATATGCCAGAGAACGTTTCAATTGTCAAGAACCCAAAAGTTTGAATTCCAAAGAATCCAGTTATTTTCTTCTGCCCTTCATCTCTGTTTTCGCAGTAATACTAAAAGTTCTCTGGATCGAGTATTTTTTTTTTTGGCAGTCACTAAGTATATAACATGTAGTATCCCTTTAAATCCCCAAAGCAACACAACACTCTAGGTGGAGGGAGGGTACTGTCATTCATTCCGTTTTATAAATGAGGGCCGTGAGACTGAGGGAAATCAAGCCAACTCTTGAGGATTAGACAACTAAGTTGCAGAACTATAATGCAAATCCAGATTTGTCGTATCCCAGTACCCTGATTATTAATGACTATACGATCTCCCATTACATTATACTGCCTGAATATTTGGAGCTTTTAGTGACGTCAAGGGGAGGCATAGCAAAGAAGAATGGTATTGGCAGTATGTGGACGGTAGAGGCAAACGGTGGTCGGTACCAGGGCAATCGTGGGAGACGGGATCATCGTTAGCACATGGCGGTAAGACTTTTTAAACATTTTGAGTTGCCAGTTTTCACATATTTTAATAATGTGTGGTTCCCACGGATAATCTGGCACAAGTTTACTTACTGGGACCTTTTATAGTCTTTTACATCGATAGGGCAGAGTCAGGAGGAAGTCACCTTCGTGTCCCAGGAGGAAGGAGGGTCTGGTATGTTCTGACTCTGAAGCTTGAAGCTTGGTCTTTGTATCACAGTTGTTCTCTGTTTTCTCAACCACTTTATCGAGGTGTGGTTTACATACCAAAGGCTTGTGCATTTTGAATTTACAGTTCAGTGATTTTTTTTTTTTACTTAACTTAGAAGGTTGTGCAACTATTCTCCCAATCCAATTTTCTATTTTCATCTCTCCCCCAAAAGAGGCCCCGTATCCATTAGCAATAATTCCTAATTCTCCCGTCCCCTAGCACGGGGCAACTACTAGTCTGCTTTTTGTCCTTATGCATTTGTCCATTCTGGACATTTCATGTAAATGGGATCCTATGTAAGTGGTTTTCTGTGGCTGGCTTCTTTTGCTTATAAGGTTTCTGAGGTTTACCCATGTTGTAGCTTGGAAACAAGCTACATAGCATAGCATACATCTGCATAGCATTGAAAGACAAAAGCATAAATGACTCATGAAAAGCTTTCCCTCCACTCAAAAGGGAAAAACATTTTTTAAAAGATATTATTTATTTGACAAAGAGCAAGGGAGCAGATGCTGGGGGAGGGGCAGAGGGAGAGGGAGAAGCAGGCGCCCCGCAGAGCAGGGAGCCCGTCATGGGGCTCGATCCCAGGACCCTGGGATCATGACTTAATCCGAAGGCAGACGCTTCACCGTCGGAGCCACCCCGGCGCCCTCGAGAAAACATTTTCCAAAACTAAAAGTAGTGTTGCAGAGGACAGTAAAGACAGGATTTAGGACAAGGGAGGAATGCAAGGGTTATAAGAAAATAAATGAACCTTTGCTTGTGAAACTGGAACTGATGAACTCAATAGAGAACAGCTGAAGTGTCTCTAAGAGTTTGCAGGATCTAGAAGGCCCAAGACAAAGCTGTAGTGCTCTGCAGAAGATAATAAACTACTTCTTCACAATTAATGCAGAGTTTCAGAGGAGACACCATGCTTGCTCAAGGGAAGATTACGAAGAGGAGGAGGAAATGTCTTTCTTCTACTTTGGACGTATCCCACTGAAAATCTTGCCGAGTTAGTTGGATCATTCATGATATTAGCAAAGACATTGAAAATTCCATCAGGGTCTATTAAAGAAGAAAAGAGGAAAGTTATAGAATCATAATTTGGGAGATAAAAACTCAGTGTGTGTGTGGGTTGGTAATGAATGCGTGAAGGTGATCAAAACGTATAAACTTCTGGGGCACCTGGATGGCTCAGTTGCTTAAGCAACCGACTCTGGATTTCCGCTCAGGTCATGATCTGAGGGTCGTGCGACCGTGCCCCGCATCGGGCTCCTCGCTCCGCCTCCAGGTGCACACGCAGTGCGGAGTCTGCTTATTCCTCTCCCTCCGCTCCTCTCCCCACTCTCTCTCTCTCTCTCTCTCAAATAAATAAATGAATAAAATCTTTTAAAAAAGGTATAAACTTCCAGGTATAAAATAAGTCCTGGGAATGTGATGTGCAGCATAGTGACTGTAGTTAATACTGTATTGTATATTGGAAAGTTGCTAAGAGAATAGATCTTAAAAGTTCTCATTACAAGAAACAAAATTCTACCTGCGTAGTGATGGATGCTAAGTGGACTTGCGATCATTGTGAGATGTATAGAAATACTGAATCATGTCATACAACTGAAACTAGTATCATATTATATTTAAATTATATCCTAATAAAAAAAGCATATAAATAAGAAGGAAAATGTACTGCAATAGTGGACATACTATAGATAAACGAGAGGTGCCGGAGAAATATTGGCATAAAGAACAAAGTAGCTCAGATGAAAAAGAGGACTGAACTGTGTATATGAAGGGAAACTGGAAAATTTGAGTGTATTGAGCTAATAAGAGATGAATCCTAAACGTCTTTGGAAATGTTATTGCTTTATTTGGTGGTGGGAAAAGATGATAAATATGTATAATATGTAAATAACTTTGCTAATTAAAAACCTACAAGGACCAAACAAGATAATGGCTGGGAAAGCAGTTTGCGAAGTAGAAAGCGCTATGCAAATGCAGTCGTTGTCATTAAGCTTCGTGCTTTAGACTTTGCATTCTTCTCTCTGCGGCAAGCTATTCCCGGATGCCACCTCATTTCACGTTCTTGTCTTCTTGGGCAAAAACGCATTGTGTTTTGCGGCCATTGGAATTTGGAGTTTTCCTCTGGTCGCTGGCTTCCGTGGTGGGATTTCTGTGGCCTGTCCTCCTTGCCTCAGCGTTCCTGATTCTCTACGGCTCCCGTCGGGATGTGGTAATACTAGACTCACTCTGCCTGCGCTCTGATTTTCCCCGCCGCCTAAGGGTTTGTGACCCATAGCATGGATTGGAACGTGAGAGGGGTCATGCCCATCCTGCCATTTCGTGTGCTGTTGACCTAACTCTTGGCCTTCCTTTGCTCCTTGTCTATGTTAGTGGTGCCATCTTTGCCTCGCTCATCCAGGCTCCCAAACATTTGAAGTCTTCCCCTCACCCCCCCCACCTCACTTAAAATATCTCTGGAGCAGCTACTGTGTGCAAAGACCAGCTGTGCTATAGGTTGGAAGGGCACAACTCACCCCCCAGCCGGTCACAGTCACATGTGAAATAAGGGTGCCTACGTAAGTAGCAATAATAATAGAAAGGTTGGTACATGTTATGATGAAGTCGTAAGAACAGAACAAACAGGGGCTCCTGAGTGGCCCAGTTGGGTAAGCGTCAGACTCTTGATTCTGGCTCAGGTCATGATCTCAGCTTTACGGGCTGGAGCCCGTGTGGGGCTCCGCGCTCACCGGGGAGTCTGCTTGAGATTCTCTCCCTCTCCCTCTGTCCCCCTGCTTGCATACGTGCTCTCTCTCACTTCTCTCTCTCTCTCAAATAAATACGCCTTTAAAAAAAGAAAAGGACAAACTGAATTTTGGCACTGAAAATGAAAAAAACTATTTCAAAGAGAAAGGAATATTTGAGCTGCATGTTTTCCCCCTTTCTTAAGGTGTAAATTTCATACAGGTAGTGTACAATTAGTGTACAATTCCATTACTGCATAAATCCCCCTTGATCCTTCCCAACCAAACCTTACCCAGACCCCTAGCCCAACAACCACTCATCTGTTAGCTGTCTATGGTTTTGCCCTTTCCAGAATGTCATAAAAAAGGAACCATGCATTGTAAAGCATTTGTACACTGGCCATAATGCTTTTGACATTCATCCATGTTATTAATTCTATCCGTTTATTCTTCTTTATTGCCATCTAACACTCCATTTTATGGATGTATCACAGTTCATACATCCATCCGCAAGTTCAAGACATTTGGGTTGTTTCCACTTCAGGGTATACGTGTTTTTTGTGACAACACAATTTTTAATTTCACTTTGGTAAATATCTAGGAATGGGTTTGTTGGGGTGTATGGTGAGCTTTCTGTTGAAGTTTTTAAGGCACTACCAAAGTGTTTTCCAAAAGTGGATGGGCCTAAGATGAATGTAAGCATGTTCTGGATGCTTTGCAACCCTGCTGGTACTTGGTACTATTGGTTCTTTTTTTTTTTTAATTATAGTATTCTAAATAATGGGTAGTGGTATCTAAGCATGGTTTTAATTTGAATTTCCTTATGGTTAAGTATGAGGATCTTTTCATATCTTTATTTGCTGTTTGTTTGTCTTGCATGAGATTTCTATTAAAGCATTTTGCCCATTTTTAATTTCTTTGTTACTGAGTTTTTCTACTTCTATATTTTTAATTGAGATATAATTCACATCCCGTGAAATTCACAATTTTCAAATAAATTGCTGGGTTTTAGTATATTCATAAAATGGTGCAACCTTCACCACTATCTAATTTTGTCACCCTGGAAAGAAACCCTGTAGTCATTAACAGTCAGTCTTCATTTCCTCTTCCCTCAGCCCCTGGCAACAACTAATGGATTCACATACTCTGGATAGTTTGTATAAAGAGAATCGTACAATATATTGCCTTTTGCGTCTGGCTTCCCGCACTCAGCATATATATATCCAAGGACTATCCATTTTATAGCCTCTACCTCATTCCTTTTGTGGCTGAGTAATATTCCATTGTATGGATACACCACATTTGCTGATCCATTCATCAGTTGATGGACATTTGGGTTGTTTCCATCTCTTGGTTTTTATGACTAATGCTTCTGTCAACTTGTATGTGAAGTTTATTGAATACATATGTTTTCAGTTCTTTTGGATATATACCTAGAACTGGAGTTGCTGGCCCATATGATAACATATATTTTATATATGCTGGATATAATTCATTTATGAGATATATTATTCACATGTTTTTTCTGAGTCTTATGGCTTCTCTCTTTATCTTTTTTAAAAATTTTATATACTTATTTATTTGAGAGAGAGAATATGGGGGGAGGGTCAAAGGGATTGGGAGAGAGAAAGTTAAGCAAACTCTGCACTGAGTGCAGGGCCTGATGTGGGGCTCGATCCCACAACCCTGAGATCAAACCAAGAGTCAGACGCTTAACCAGCTGTGCTACCCAGGTACCCTGCTTTTTGTTATCTTAACAGTGGTGTTTGGATTTCTTTTTTTTTTTTAAGGTTTTATTTATTTATTTGACAGAGAGAGACAGCCAGCGAGAGAGGGAACACAAGCAGGGGGAGTGGGGAGAGGAAGAAGCAGGCTCCTAGCAGAGGAGCCTGATGTGGGGCTCGATCCCAGAAGGCCAGGATCACTCCCTGAGCCGAAGGCAGACGCTTAACGACTGCGCCACCCAGGTGCCCCTGGTGTTTGGAGTTCTTAATTTGACATTTTTTTCATGGATCACATTTTGTGTTATGTAAGAAATCTGTGCCTAAACCAAGGTTACAAGGATGATGTTTCCATGTAGATCTTTTATAATTTTAAGATTAACATTTAGGTCTTATGATTCAGCTTTTGTTAATTTTTGTGTATAATGGATGGGTCACGTTCAGTTTTTTGCATATGGATATCCAAATATACACAGGCTGTTGTCTTTATTCTTTGTTGTAATCAAATGGTCATACTTGTGTGGGTCCGTTTCTGGACTCTTCTGTCCCATCAATCCGCAGGCCTATCCTTTTGCCGATTCCACACTCTATTGTTACTGCAGCTATATAGTAAGCTTTAAAATCAAGTAGGCTCATTCCAAATTCATTCTTTTTCAAAATTGTTTTGACTATGCTTGTTCCTTTCCCTTTCCATATGAATGTTTTTGAAGCCAACTTGTCTACTTGAAAAAAAAAATCCTGCTTGGATTTTGATTGTAATTGCAGTGAACTTGTAGATCATTTTGGAGAGATTCGACCTTCAAACAGTGTTGAGTTTTCCAATCCATCAATGTTGTATGTCTCGCCATTTATTTAGGTCTTCTTTGGCATTTTCCAACAATGTTTTGCAAGGTTTTTTTCCCCCCACATACATATCTTACCCATATTTTCCTAGATTAATTTAGACCAGTATTTTGTTTTTGATGCTACTGTAAATGGCACATTACATTTCAATTTCCAGTTGTTCATTGCCAGTATAGAGAAGTATAGGTTATTTTTACATGTTAACCTTGTATCCTGAGACCTTGCTACATTCACTTGTTTTATTAGCTCTTTTGTATTTTCCTTGAGGTTTTCTACATAGATAATCACGCCATCTGTAGACATAGTTTTATTTCTTACTTTTGATTATGTGCTTTTTAGGTGTTTGTTTTTGTTTTTTTTTAAGATTTTATTTATTTATTCAACAGAGAGAGAGAGACAGCCAGTGAGAGAGGGAACACAAGCAGGGGGAGTGGGAGAGGAAGAAGCAGGCTCCCAGCAGAGGAGCCCGATGTGGGGCTCGATCCCATAACACCAGGATCACGCCCTGAGCTGAAGGCAGACGCTTTACCGCTGTGCCACCCAGGCACCCCAGGTGTTTGTTTTTGTTTTTGTTTTCTTTTGTTTTTTTTTAAGCCTTTTGCAGTGGCTAGTTCCTCCAGAAAACATGTTGAATAAGCATGGTAACAGCGAACCTGCTTGCTGTGTTCCTTGTCACTGAAGACAGGCATTTAATCTCTTGCCATTAAATATGCAAGCTATGGTTTTGTAGTTTCCTCAGGTTGAGGAAGTTCCCCTATAATCCTACTTTGCTTAGAGTTTTATCAGGAATGGATGTCGAACTTTGCCAAGTGCTTTTCTGCATTTATTGAGGTTTGAGGCGTCTATGAGACACCTAGGTATCTTTTTAAGTTGCAGGTTTTGATCGTTAGTGTGGGATAGGGCCTGGGATTATACATTTTTGATAAGCTCTGAGATGATATTGATGTTGTTGGTTGGGTGACCACACTTTCCATAACATGGGCGTAGGGCATACCTATGTGGCTTGAAGGGTAGATACTAAAGGGTATAAGGAAGTGAGATGTGCAAGCAGAAATGTAGAGAATCAATTTTTGTCCTGAAGGGCAGTGAAGGAGAGGATCAAGGATGATAGAGGGACCAAGAGTTTTAAAATCTCCAGGATTAGGTTTGTCAAACGTGAAATTAGTCTCGGTTTTATAGCAGAAGTTACAGTCCTTATTTTGCACCTATTTGTGGTATTCGAAACCTCCCATCTTATTATAAAACCAAACATCCCTCACTGCCCAAGTCTGTTCGGTTTCCAGGTTTGGATTGTGACAGTTCAGATCAGAGAGAACGCCACGTGATCTGAATGTATTTGGTTCTAGAGTTTTGAGTAGTGAGTAGTAGTAAGAGGCAAATAATGAGGGATATCTGTCCTAACACCAATATATATATATATATATATATATCCTGTTTGGTTTCTGAGTTTGCATGACTAGAGTTCCGATAGTGGAACACGTATTTATACATTTTTTTCCTTACTAGCTGCATAGTCCTTTAGGGTTAGGCTCATGTATTTATTTGTCTTAGCATTCTCATCCCGTTGTGTATCTCTTGGTACTTAGTAGGTGCTCATTAAATATTCATTAAATTGTTGAAATGATCTGAAGGGAGGAAAACAAATATAGACTACTTAATCAAGGGGTTTACTTGCAGAGGGAAGGAGAGCAATAGTTTGACAGGTGACGAAGATCCAGGGGTGAAGGAAGATTTTTGTTTTGTGTTCTTCTCTTTTCATTATTTTGAAGCCATATAGATTTGTGGTTAATTTTAGGCTGAGAAGAAAGACCCAATAAGGAGGAAGTGATTGAAGATAGAGAAAACAAATCATTAATAGAGCAACTTTCTGTAGCAGATAAAGAACACGAGTAGCTGGCTTAATCACGAGCGGGGGTAAACACATTACTTTAATCCATTTTTCGTTCGGTTGTGTAGAATCTTCATCACAAAACCATTCAGCCGTAGCCACCACCATATTCCACCCCAATCTAGGATGTCACTGCGTTTTACCTGAGTAAACTGTTAATTCATCTCCTTCTCTATGATTGTGTTTATTCAGAATCTTTTTTGTATGTGGCTGGTGGAACTCTCTCCCAGAATCTTTTCCAGAAACAGCCCTCCTCCTGGAGAACCCGTTATGAGACTCCTCCTTTCTGATCTCTGATTTCAGCCTGGCATCTCAACGCCTTGAGCTGAATGAGGATGTTGGGTTCTTACTGTTTTCTTCAGCCTGAGATTTCTTTATGGGTTCCATTATCAAAGGTTAATGTGTGACTCTTGATTCTCTTGCTCTGTTGTCATTTGACACATTGAAATTTGTTCCTGTAATTCAAATGATAATAATACCTTCTATTTTCTAATCAGGGGGCAAGGATTTCTGCCAAGGAGACTTTTTCTAAAAAATGATTTCAAAGGAACGCCGTCAAGTGTGTAGCTCTGTATGCATGCGTGTGCATACTTGCAAGTGTGGGTTTTATGTCATGGACATAATTTCTATGTGATAGGACTTTATTCTCATGTGTGGGCTAATTGATAGCTTACAGGGTATTTGTGTTTTCCAGTCTGCTGTTTTTGCTCTGAGCAAAAATTCACTCAGCTGATGAGAATATTTTGACAACTCTGCCTGTGTGTCCAGGAGCTGCAATTTGGTGTGAATTTTCTGGCTGTGATGACCCAATTTGAAGGTGTAAAATAGAATACTCTAGATGTCTATGGAAATAATGTAGCAAATCTAATTCTCCTGCAAGGAGTAACAAACATTAAGACTTTATACAGCTCTTAATATATAAAATCGTAGGATGGAAACATCAGGATTATAGTCTCCTTAACTCATTTGCAAGTATTACAAATGTTGTTTACTGAAACTGAGTTCTTGCAAAAGTTACAAAGAATTATGGCTTCTAGCTTGAAAAAAAACCAGTAAAACAGTTCAATTTAATTCTTAGGAATGTTTCAGTCAACATGTTATGATTTATTTGTACCTTTAACCATACCCATACTTTTTCAAAATTTGTTTCTCAATGCCCTGAAATAGGAGTTATGTCCAAATAATTATTTCTCAACAATGTGTTTTGTTTTTCTTTGGGGTTCAGTAATTTAATACCGCCTTTAGGTAATTCAGGGTGATTCCTATCTCCTCATTCATTTCTTGGCTGTTTCCCTTTTAACATTCTGGTCACATAAAGGAATGCACACTGAATTTTATGGATGACCAAAGGAAACCCATCACTCTCTATATTTTTTAAAACGGCCTTAACATTTGCATAGGTGTTTTGTGAAGTTTCATATTTAAAATCCTGAAACTTAACCTACAGAAGTGCTGAGCTGTCATTATGTATTAAGCAGTAAAATATATCGTTCTGTGCTAACGGACAGGGAAAGGGAAGCAATCTGCATTCCCTGGAAGTGTGGTGTTTTAGCAGCTTTCCTCCGCACGCTGAGGCTGGCTTGACAAAATTGATTATATTGATCATTTATGGGTCGATTGCCAAGAGATTGAATGGTTAATTTGATTTGGTCTTCTTAATGGCCAAAAGGACCAGATGGCTCGATTGGAATGATGACTGGAACAACAAATTCAACTGTGAAAACACTTGAATCAATGGTGATGTGTTAACACCATCTCACATCTCAAAGAGATGGCGAATGTAGAAACTTCAAAGCCTGAATTTCAGATGAAACGGAAGCCCTCGCTCAGCTCAGGATGAGGACTGCAGTAGACAACTTTAATTGGGGTATTTTCAATTTTTCCACAATGCACGTCCCATGCTAAAGAGTAGGATAGTAAAGCAGCCCGAAAGAAAACCAACCAATTACCAGTGCTATCGAGATGCCTTGAGAGCATGCCTGACTAAAATGGCAGACCATGGTAGGAGAATCTATAATGACTTTATAGCACAAACATCGTGACTCGTAAGCTCATCACACGAGCAATTTGAGAAAGGAGTCTTGGCAGATTGATACCTGTGTTCCTTGCTCCCTCGTATTCTGAAGGGAGACTTTTACCAAGTATTAGGACACTGTGTGAAAATGAAGAGCATTAACTGCTAACAAAGGAAATGGCGGTGTTACAAAGCAAAGATCTGTTACATTAAGGCTGAAGTAGCCCATCTAGTCCTATGACTTTTGGCTCCATTTCTGACTGCAGTGGCAATGACTACACATACTAAGTGGAAATGGAGGTTGGAAGCAATTGTCAGGGTGACTCTTACAGTATCTCCTTAACAAGGAAAATGTTGGGGACAGATGAAATCCTCCAACTTCAGTAGAACAACATTTCCTTACAATTTGCTTTTCTTTTCAACTTCCCCTTAGTTGTTGTTGATTTTTGTAATGGTGACTATTTGAGTGTTTCATTTCTTTCACGAGGTTCTTCCTTGCTTCTTGTGCATATCGGAGATGTTCCCATTCTGGGGCGCTTGGCGGGCTCAGATGGAAGAGCATGCAGCTCTTGATCTCGGCGTCGTGAGTTTGAGGCCCGTGTTGGGCATAGAGATTATTTAAAATATATATAATTTAAAAAGAAGTTACCATCTTGAGGACACAGTACAGAAGTAGTTTACCAGTTGAAACAGGTTGCAACACAGCCCCTTTTTTTTTTAAGTAAACTCTACACACAATGTGGGGTTTGAGCTCAGGACCCCAAGATCAAGAACCGCATGCTCTGCTGCCTGATCCAGCCGAGTGCCCCTAAACCGGGCTCTTTCTCTCAGATGTCTGTGGTGGTGTCCTTTTATCTGGGAGTCTGGGTCCTCAAAATACAAAGTAAAGGTACAGACAGAGACAACGCTGCTTCTGGAGTCTTTTACCAAGACTCTAAGGGATGGCCTCTGGGATTTCTGTTTTTGAAATGTGAGGCCTAGATGAGAGTAATGTGAATTTGAAGCAGGGTTGATCAGAGATCCTTTGTCTCAGACCATGAAGTTATCCATTCATTCAAGAAATATTTACTCAGTACCTATTACATGCTGGACGATTTGCTAGGTCCCGTGTATACAGTAGGTAACGATAGAGGCACGGTCTCCGAAATACATTTGTAATTAAAACATTTTATATGTGCTGTGACAGAAAAGGTCAGTGTGATATGAATGAGAAATGCAGGCTGGTGGCACCTTCAGATTGTCCATCAGGGAAAGTCTCTGAAAGACGGATATTGAAGCTGACACCTGAAGGATGAGGAGGTGTGGACCAGATAAAGAGAAGCAGAGGGGGAAATGCACTGCAGTGTATGCAAAGGCGTGGAAGAGCTAGGCTCAATGGGGGGAGGGCAGAGAGAAGAGGAGAGACTAGCTCCAGGTAGACCTGGAAAGGGTAGGGCAGAGGTCGGGTGGTGCAGGGCGTATTAGTTCGCTAGGACTGCTGTAGCCGAGTACCAGAAAGTGGAATGGCTTTCCACAACTGAGAGTCACTGTCTCAAAGTTCCGGAGGCTAAAAGTCCAAAATTAAGTTGTTGGTGGAGTTGGATCCTTCCGAGGGCTTTGAGGGAAGGAACTTTGCCAGGCCTCTCGTTGGCTTCCACCTCAGCATCTTCTCCCTCTTTCTCTTCACACTGTGTTCTTTGTGTCTCTTTGTTTAAATTTCCCCTTTTTATGAGCACATGTAAGTTCATGCTCACCCTGAAGACCTTACTTTAACTTAATTACCTGTATGAAGACCTTATGTCCAAATCAGGTGACATTCTGAGGTATTGGGGGTTAGGCCTTCAACATAGGGATTTGGGAGGGACTTAACCCATCAAACAGCCTTGGAGGACATGTTACTCTGTTAGCTTCTTCTTGAAATGCTTAGGGCTGCCATTGAAGGATTTTAATTTTTAAAGAGGTCCTTCTGCTATGTGAAGGATCTATGGTAAGGGGCTGTATTAGATTCCTCTTGCTGCCGTAACAAATTAACACAAACCTAGAGGTCTGAAAAAAAAACACACAGATTTACTAATATTAGAGTCCTGGAAGTCAGAAGTCCAAAATCTGTTTGTTTATTGGGCTTAAAACCAAGGCTCCTTGGGGGAGCTTTAGAAGAGAATTCATTTCCTTGACTTTTCCAGCTTCCGAGCGCTATCTACGTTCTTCACCTTGTGGCTCCTTCTGCCATTTTCCAAGTGAGCAACATAGCATCCTCTCTTCTCTCTGACATCCACTCCATTCATTACCTTTTCTGTCTCTGACTCTACCTCCGTTTTTCTGAAAAGGACCCTTGAGGTTACATTGGAACAAACCGTGTTGTCCAGGATGATCACATCTCGACAGGCTTCATCCCATCTGTAGGGTCCCTGTTACCATGGAAGGTGACGTATGTACAGATCCCAGGGATGCGGACGTGGACTCCTTCACGTGTGTGTAGCATTAGGTGGAGGGGGCATTACTCAATCTCTGCTACAAGGTCAGAGAATGAAAGCCAAAAGCCAGTTACAAAGCTCCAGTAGGAATCTAGACAGGGGGTAATGGTAACTTGGACTTGGTAGCAAGCATCCAAGAGATGCGGTGGTATTCAAATGGGAGAATGACTTGGGACCCCAAATGGGCAGGACTTGCTATTGACTTGGAGGGGACAGGGGAGTGAGAGATGGGGTCTGTCGTTCAGTTTCTATCCAATGTGCCTCCTGGCTATTCTGAATGTCTTCTTTCTATCCTGGACTAGAAAATTACAACTTGCATTTTGAAAAGGCTCCTGTATGTTTCTAAAAGTAGCCCTTTCTGCATTCAAAAAGCAGCTTTGTTTCTATGTTTATTTTGGCATAGGTAGACTTTTTATTTTTAACTCTTTGGAAGAGTTGTATAAAACAGTTTGCTCAGATTTTGAAACTTTATGAATAAATCATTTGACATGGCCTACTAAATTTGCTATTTATCCCATTAAGTTTGAAAATGGAAGCGAACAAGAAGCTAAAGAATGGGAATATAAAGTCAATTAGCAAATGAAAATTGGTTGACTGTTCAAACCGCATCAAGAGTGGGTGGCAGTTGAAATTCTGAAAAGACAAAAGAGTTTTCCTGAGCAGATGACTGAAACTTTGCACATGTTTTGAATGGCATTACAGGAAAGGAGGATGGATCCTAGCTGAAGGTTTCCAGAAAGTTCTAAGGGAGAAGACTGACCAAGATAGATCTGTTGAGAATTTTCCTTGACTAATTCCTATAGACACGAGCTCTGAGGAATATGTAGGGATGAGAAAAGAGAAATCAGGAAACTCTATGGACAATCTTTGTCTAGACAAATAACATATTGTAGGTACACTCTGAGGCAGTTTTAACAAATTAAAATAATAACTATTTTATGATGTTGGACATAGCTTTAGAACACATAACTGAATCCCATTCATTTAAAAATCCCTTTAGAGAGGAAAAAAAAAAAAAAAGATCGGCTTAAATGATGACTCTGCCCAGCAGCACTATCTGAAGAAACGCTGTGTCAGAAGTTGATGAATTGTTGATTTCTTTCTTTTTTGCAAGTTACCAGCTGAATTTGGAATTAAACACAGCCATTGCATGAGGCGCTTTCCCTTTTGAACTATTTCTGGCGCATTCTATAGTTTCATGTCTTTTCTTATTCACTTTAGTTTATCCCAAATGTGCTAGGTCTTGTTTTGTTTAAGGAGAACTAACGTATCACACAAGTCTGTGGACACATTGACTTGTCCTCATCGAGCTGTCTAGATCATTGTAAACTCTGTGCCGTAGCACTTTCCCTCATGTGTTCTGCCTGTGCCAGAGGCAGCTGACCCCAGACTTGGAACCTCCTCCATTCACCATTTGAAATCGCCGTCCGAGCCTCCTTTCTAACTGATAAACACCGCTTATGGTATTTAGTGTTTTATTTCCTGATTTGGGGGGATATTTTGCTCTGTAATGGCAGCCTTACTAATTGGCTCATTCAAACCCATCTGTACAGCCTTGTCAGTTGCATGCTTTAGTAGAAGCCGCCTGATATAGAAGCCTACCACTTAGAAACCGGACTTCTAAGCCTACTCAGTATCTGAAATCAGGCCACAAAAGAGAGGAAGTTCATCCACAGATAGCATTTCTGGTTTTCCTAGGGATTTAGAAGGGAAGCAGGAAGAATGAATAAACGAATGAGACAGGTTAAGCGTCTGCCTTCGGCTCAGGGCGTGATCCCGGCGTTATGGGATCGAGCCCCACGTCAGGCTCCTCTGCTATGAGCCTGCTTCTTCCTCTCCCACTCCCCCTGCTTGTGTTCCCTCTCTCGCTGGCTGTCTCTATCTCTGTTGAATAAATAATAAAATCTTAAAAAAAAGAAAAAAGAAAAAAAAACGAATGAGACAAGATCTATGATTACTGTGACAATGTTTCTACCTGTAAAAATAGGAGGCTGTATTCGATCTCTAAGGTTCCCTTCCAGCTCCTGTGAAAGATGTTCGGAGAAAAATATCTCACTCTCTCATACACAGACCCCCCCCCCCGCCACTGTAATACTGTTCCCTAGCTCTTTCAGCAAAAAGTTGGAAACATATTTTTTAAAGATTTTATTGTTTATCTATTAGAGAGATCGGGGGAGGAGCAGAGGGAGAAGGACAAGCAGACTCTGCACAGAGCCTGATGCAGGGCTTGAGATCATGACGGGAGCCCAAATCGAGAGTCAGACCCTTAACTGACGGAGCCACCCAGGCGCCCCAAGGTTGGAAACATTTTATAGCTGACCGTGAAACCACGCCACTGTGGGTAAGTGAATGTCACAACATTTCTGAAGTGCATGTCAACTCACCAGTTATTATCTCATGAGCTTATGAGTGAGTGTGCTATGGTAATCCTCCTTCACAAGGGGGAGACCAGAGAGGAAGGGTAAGCCCACTGAGAGCCAAAATAGCTCAGTCCGTTCGAAGTATGGTAGGTGACATGCTGAGGTATAAGGAAAGGCCACATGGTAGTGGAAAGAGCATGGATTTTAGAGGCCTATATATTTGGGTTCTTACCAGGGTGATTTTATGTAACTTATGCGATTTCTAATAGCCCCGGTTTTCTCATATGTGAAATAGGAATAATGATTTGATTCCCTAGCAAAGTAGGTGTGAAGCAACTCTTTGTCGCTGTAGGAGAAACAAAGGTTGGGTCCCAGAGAGGGAGACGGCTGCCTATACATTTTTCAATAGTTCTGTCCATCGTGGTGCCTAGAATCATCTTGTATACCCTTGTAGCCACCAGTCCCTTGACTGATTCTTGACAGCCTAGAGCCGTCAGTGTGAGGAACATAAGGTGTATGCATCTCTTAACCTTCTGATAAATGCCCTCCTGTGTTTTTTTTAGACAAGCAACATAATAAATCTCCCCTCTCCCCCCTCAACTCACCGTGGCTGGCCTACACGGTAAAATGGAAAATACAGTTAAGCGTGTAAACATTTGACTATAACATGGATAATTTCTGTGATGGTTAATTTCATGTGACAACTTAAATGAGCTAAGGGATGCCCAGATAGCTGTTAAAACATTATTTGAGGTGTCAGTGAGGGTGTTTCTGAAGGAGATTAGCATTTGAATCGGTAGGCTGAGTAAAGAGATCCACCAGCTGTTGGTGGCTGAAATAGAACAAAAGAGTGAATTCTCACTCTGTTTTTGAGCAGACTTCCATTCTTCCTGCCCTGACACATCAGGGCTTCCGCTTCTTGGGCCCTTGGACTTGGACTGAGTTAGACCAGCAGCTTCCTCATTCTCCAGCTGGCAGACTGTGGGACTTCTTGGCCTCCCTAACCACGTGAGCCAATTCCTCTAATAGATTTCCTTTTATGTACGTTTCTCGATAGATCATCTTGGTTTTGCTTCTCTGGTGACTGCTCATACAATATCAACATTAATATTAGTAATAATAATTATTATAATGGCAGCAATTATGAGCTTTTGCAGTTTTCCAGGCTGTGTGCTCGGTACTTGACCTGCACAATCCCTTAATCATCACAACAGTCTGATGAGACAGTTCCCGCTCTTTCTTTTACATTAAGTCAAACCCATTAAGGCTCAGAGAGGCTAAGTAGCTTGCCAAAAGCCAGGCTCCTAGTAAATGGAGGAATGGGGATTTCAGCCCAAATGCGTTTGACTCTGTGGCCCGAGTCTCACCCACTAAGCTGTTTGCCGTGATCCCCAATTGCTGCGAGACTCAAATCAGACTGTAATTGAAGTGGTGTTTTAAAAACCTAGAAGTACTATCAAAATGGAAGGGCTTATTATTACACAAAGGATTAACTGAGGTTATCATTGTTTATCCAGATGCTCGCCAGCATGTAGACAAAGCCGAGGGCTATACCGGACCTTTTCCAAAGTGGCAAAAGCTTAAATGTGATATGAGCTAACTGATGACTTGTCTTGACTCTCAAAGCAACAGACAAAGCTCCTAAGTACAGCTTTCGAGCCAGCACACCTCTCTCGGTTAAGTAACTGCACCTGTTTTTACAATTCGAAGAGATGACATCACTTTAGAACGTTGGCCATTACTCTCCAGCATTCATTTCTTTCAACAAATATTTATGGAGCCCCTTTACTCTGCCCTGCACATTTAGGGAGCACCTCCTCTGTTCAGAATATTCTTTCTCTGGGGAGAGCTTCGCCACTTCTATTTGGAAGAACTAGCAGGAAGACTGAGAGAAACATTGTTTCATCCAGTGAGACTAGTTCCTGACCTGAAGTTCAGAGGTTTAGAGTACGGGCTTTCGTATTGTACATAGCAGAATCACCCAAGGAGCCTGCCTGGGTCTTACCACTAAGATTCTGATGTCCTTGGTTTGGCACGGTGGTTGTAGCAGCTCTCCCGGTGATTCCCATTGTCCAACCCGGCTTGCATAGCCGCTGGCCTATAGTATCTTATTCCATCCAAGCCTCCAGCTAATGAAGGAATGCAATGAAAAGGGAAGACTATGAGAAATTTGGCTTTACGTCCAAACTGCCTGCTCCCTTTTCTCTCTGCCCCTGTGTAGCTTCCAGTCACCCTCATCCTTTTTAAATATTGGAGTGTGGGCTTCTAAGATAGATACCCACCCTCTAGGGAGTGAAGACTTGGGCAGTCAAGTAGTCAAAATCTCAAATGGTTATACAAGTCTAGCTGGTAATGCAAATGAGTGAAGCGAGCCAGAAAGAGAGACTATGGTGAACTGGAGACTGCAGAGCCCATATAATGTAAGGGTGGAGGTGGGCCAACTAGGACTGCGATCCAGCCAATTATTTTCTTAGGGTAGAGTGAGGACTTTGAGAAAAGTGTCCTACTGGGACGGGGAGCATCACCTGAAAACTTGTTCAAAATGCAAATTTTCAAGCCGTGCCCCCAGAACCAGTAACTGACTTTACCAAGGCCCGCAGGGGATTCTAATGCCATATAAAGTTTTCAAACCACTGCTCTAGGGCAATGCAAGCTCAAGGAAAAAGCAGGAATCTAGCTTTCTTTTATCGAGGAACTTTTAAGTTGTGCTGTGTGTGTTTGTGAAGAACTCTTGGGCTGAGTGGATCAGCAGCTGAATCAGTGTGTGTGTGTGTGTGTGTGCACGCATGCGAGTGTGTGCTAATGCACCCTAAGGTCCAAGGAAAACACATCCTTGGGTTAATCATGCAATTGTCTATCCTACAAAGTTAACGTAGTTTTGAAATGTCCTTCATCTCATAGTATATGGAGGGGTAGGCTGGGCAATGTCACTGAGTAACCAATTAAACCATAAGATTTGGAATACTGAAGTGGATCATCTAGATATAAGAACCCCAGCCTAGGTATACTATTAGTTTTAGGGATAAAACAAATAAGTAACGAGCAAGGGCTGCAGATTAAATCAGTGTCACAAGTTTAAATCGTGTCACTCCCAAATTTCTAGACAAGGTCCCCTCCTGCCCAATAATAATAAATTAAGTAGATCTCCAGTGAAGTCCTCTTGATTTCTCTTTTTTTCCAACCTATTCCACACCTTTGGGCTAGGGGAAGCATGCAATGCCCGGGTAGCGGTATTTACAACTCTTAGTAGAGTCGTGACCTTAGCACTCTTTCTACATTTAAGGAATTGCACGTGTGATTGTGTGTATGTGAGGTTTACTTGGATTGTGCTCACGAAATGGTGGTTTTTGAAAACTATTGTATAGCACAGAAATATTAGAGTTTAAAATATATCGTAGGACGAAACACCATCCCAGTTTTCCCAGGACTGAGGAAGTTCATTAAAAGAGGAACTTACAGTTTCAAAACCAGGACAGTCTAAGAAAACCAGGACAAGTTGGTCTAGTTTTTAATGCCGATATTTCTCTGACATCACTTTGCTTTGGATGTGGAATAGAATAAAGGTAGGAGGGAGAGAGAAAAGTCACATTCTATTGTTAAAAGCAATTTTGTAACGGGCTCAAATCCAAAGGCAAATGCTGTTGTAAGGCAAATTGTTGCCAGAAATAAGAAAATACTTCCAAATCGAGGTGCCACTCTAAAGTGCCTCATGTGAAGTAAGAGTGTTCTGGATATCAGTCCAACGCAGCGTGAACCCCAAGAGAGAGTGTAGATGCAAAGGGCTAAAGCTATGGAAACAGCTGGTCTGAAGGGCAAATGGAGGTCAACGAATTACCAGGTAATCAGGTTGGGCTGATTCCGAACAGGGTAGGAAGATAGATAGAGTACGAGATAGGTCAGGGTGAGTGGTAGCAGTGAGTTGGTAAGCCACGGGGTGTTGATAGCCTTTTTGTGTGTGGCAGTACCTATCTCTATCTAGCGCAAGAGGAGGCCTTACAGATTAAAGGCATGGGGATGAGGAACTTGCTAGAATTGTCTATACTTGATGAAATTTGGATGAAATGACCCCATATTTTCATTTGATTTTTAGAATCTTTTGAAAATTCGGATTGTTAAAAAGTAGATGCTTCACATGCTTCTATTACTGTTTGGCCCCATCTTCATTTCTCAACTGGGGATAATAAGCCAGACTCCATGAGGGTCACACGAGGATTAAAGCAAATATAGCATCATGAGTCATTTAGTCCAGTTCTTAGCACGTAAACATTTTTCAGTGATAGCTCTTATTATTTTGAAAATTCTTAAAATATATTTTTCTTAATCTAGTCTTTCTTGACAAAAAATTGTTTTCTGGGGGTTTTTTTTGGTAACTTTCAAATTGTGGAGCTAACTTTTAAAACTGGTTACGTGTCTCATAGCAAGCATATTGCCAAATTACTGATGCTTGGCACAAATATTTCTCTTCTCCTTATAATTGTTTTTTGACATGACTTTAATCGCAATAACTTTTTCTCTTGTCCATAATTTAAATTTTCAGCAAACAAAATTTGCATTGTATTTCTAATTGCTTTGTGTGACATTCTCCCTCATATTTGGATTTATTACAGCAAATCTCATGGAGTCATTTGGGATACAACACTAAATCATATTAATGAAATAAACCCAACTCATTGAAGTTAAATCAGATGCTATATAACCATAAATAATGACATGTAACAACCCCTAGGTTTTATTATTTGCAATTTATAGGAACTCTCATTTGGAATTTATTTTACTAATTTAAAAGAATATAATGTTTCACAGCAAAGTAGAATGTACTCGAAGGTGATGAAATAGACTAGCTGTTAAGTGCATGGGTTTTTGTAGACAAGCAGATTGTTTTAAATCTTGGTTCCAGTTATGGAATCCTTTGGCAAGTTACAGATTGTAATTTATCTCAACCTCAGTTTCCTCATCTCTACAATAGGGAAAATCATGTCTACCTTATAGAGGATTGTCAATGAGGCTTAAATGCAATGAAATGAGTCCTATAATTTAGCACAGTAAAATATGGCTTAATAAATATAAGTTCCTTCAACCGCCACTACTATTACTGTCAGTCACATAAACATCATAAAACAATCTTTTAACATCTTTTTGGTTTTTTGTTTTTCTTTATAGAAGTATAGCTTGACACAATGTTATCTTAGCTTCAGGTATACAGCATAGAGATTGAACAACTCTACGTTACGCTATGCTCACCACGAGCGGAGCTCCCATCCGTCACCATACAAGGCTGTTACCAGATCATTGACTCTATTCCCTATGCTGTGCCCTTCATCCTTGTGACTTACATATTCCATAACTGGAAGCCTGTACCCCTCCTTCCCCCAAACCCCTCCCCTCTGGCAACCACTGGTTTGTTCTCTGTGTTTATGGTAAGATCCTCTTTTTTGACGAAAGATCCATTCTTTCTCTTCAAATCTGTTATTTTGTCTGATTATTTAACTCGTACATTTTTCAGTATTAATCTTCATGCCTTATCTACTCTAGTATATTAGTTGGTCATTTGGGCAGGGTAATATATTTTTTTAAGATTTTATTTATTTATTTGAAAGAGAGAGCATGAACATGGGGCGGTACAGAGAGAGAGGGAGAAGCAGGTTCCCCACTGAGCAGGGAGCCTGACTCAGGGCTCGATCCCAGGACCCTGGGATCACGACCTGAGCCAAAGGGAGACGTTCAACCAACTGAGCCACCCAGGCATCCTGGCAGGAGTAATATTAGAAATATTTAACATATAACTTGCCAGGCAGAATGGGCACTGGCCTTAACAATCAGTTATTGCCTTATCAGTACATACTGGCTGTGAACCTACTTTTGGCATATGGCTGAAGGTTTGGCAAAAATTCATAGGCGTTTGAGAGGAGGCCAAAGCTGACAGTATGGGCAGGCCAATGAATATTCGACTATATGCACGTCCACAAAGGTAAAAGTCTCATGGCTATTTTGGTGTAC
Source organism: Ailuropoda melanoleuca (assembly GCF_002007445.2). NCBI lineage: Eukaryota > Metazoa > Chordata > Mammalia > Carnivora > Ursidae > Ailuropoda > Ailuropoda melanoleuca. The sequence goes on along the minus strand of NC_048238.1, from coordinate 82,095,752 downwards.
TATTCTTTTTTTTTAAGGTTCTTTTTTTAAGTTTTTTTTTTCCCTACACCCAACGTGGGGCTTAAACTCATGGCCCAAAGGTCGAGAGTCGCGTGATCTTCCAACTGAGCCAGCCAGGCCGCCCCTTGGTATATTATTCTTTACTAAAATCCTTGGCTATGATATACGGTTTCTGTTCCAGTTTTCTATCCATTACACTCTCTAGTGGTGAGTATAGTGTTTGGTGTGGCATTACTGTGTCACATAGTAGGAAAGTGATGTGATGATATTTTAGCTTTCTTCACGAATTTAGATAATAATTGTAGAGGCAGTAGATTGGCTCAAGATTGAAAGGGGACATGTGTGTCTCTATACATCGTAACGCAATTAATTTCCCTTCTAAAACATTCTGGGCCGGGCTTGTAGGTGCAGATTAAGTGTATTAAGGTTGAAACCTAGTTTGACAACCCATGGTAACTTTGGATATTTAGGGCTATTGGTGTTGGTTCGTAACCCTCCTGGGAGCTTCCCAGGTGTCATCTGAAATCAGCACCCCTCTACACAGAACGTGGGGAGAGACCAAAGAAAGAGGCAGGCCATCTGGGGTGGTGGGTGGCAGTTTCAATAATAGCAGTGGAACTAACGGATGAGGCTTCAGTGGCAGCAAAACAACTGGATACCTATACCCACCCTCCAGATGTTAAGAGTTTATAAAGAGGCTCGAACTGGGCTCAGTCCTCTACACCACAAAGGTGTTCTCCATACCATATCACCATCTCGAGGCTATGACCATGGAGCAGCCTCTGGGGGTGGGAAAGGTAAGCAGAACCCACATTTCAAGGGGAAGAGTTGAGGAACCTCCGAGGGGCCTCCAGAGCTTGGGTCAGCTGGTCACATCATTTTGATGACTTTGTCCAACAGATGGGTGGATTCTCCAACACAAATCAATTTTAACTAGAAAATCATCTACAATATACAGCACATTTGCCTAGATCTGTCAAGGGCCACCACACAAAGAAGGGCGTTTTGAAGATTTTATTTATTTATTTGAGAGAGAGAGAGAAAGAGAGCAAAGAAGCGCAGGGGGAAGGGCCGAGGGAGAAGCAGGCTCTAGGGAGCCTGACATGGGGCTCGATCCTAGGACCCTGGGATCATGACCCCAACCAAAAGCAGACGCTCAACTGACTGAGCTCCTCAGGCGCCCCAGGAAGGACCTTTTGGAAGAGAAACATGTATAAGGGAAGGAGCAGAAGGGAGTGAGAGAGAGAGAGAAAGACCAACAAAATGGCACCATTTAAATCCCTATGTATCTTGCACAGCTGAAAACTACATATATCCCTGGACTTTAAGTTATAGAAGCTTATAAATGACAGTTTTTTAGGTTTTTGCTTAGCTCTGTTGAGTGGGGTTTCTGTCACCCATGACCTACTGAGTCCTGGATGATACTCTTGTTGGACGTGTCTGAAACGTCTGCGACTCTAGAAACCAGAGTGAAAATAATTGTTCTTGAGTACGTTTTCCAATATCTTACTTTTAGTAAGTGAGGGAAGTTTGGAATACTTTTAGAAAGAAGTAGAACCACAGGGAAAGAGAGTTCATTAATGTTAAATGTAAAAGGAAATATGCCCCAAAACATAGTTGAGCAGTTAGCCTTAGAGCGGTATTGAACCAACCTTGTTTATTTATATTCCTGTCCCAGAAACAACCACTGGGGCTAGAGACATAAAATGTTCTGGATGGGGATGACTAGACCTGCACTGAGTATGGTCGAAGTGGCTTCCCATTGGGAAAAGAAAAAAATACAAAAGGTTTGAAAATCAATGCCGTAGAACATAGGTCAGCAAAGTTTTTTTGTGTAAAAGGCTAAATAGAAAATATTTCAGGTTTTGTGGGCCTTCTAGTCTCTGTTCCAACTTCTCAACTCTCCCTTTGTAGTGTAAAAACAGCCATAGACACTATGGAAATGAGTGGGTTTAGTTTTCTTGCACTAACACTTTATTTACAGAAATAGGCAACGGACTGGATTTTGCCAACCACTGTCTTAGAAGGTTACAGTACCCTTTTTTTTTCTTTTAAGATTTTGTTTATTTAGTTGAGAAAGAGAGAGCATGAGCAGGGGGAGGGGCAGAGGGAAAGGGAGAAGCAGGCTCCCCACTGAGCAGGGAGCCTGATCCCAGGACCCCGGATCATGAGCCCGAGGCAGACGCTTAACTGACTGAGCCACCCAGGCACCCCACAGCGGTAACCTTCTGATGAACAAACCTAAGAAAATTTTCTTGGTGCTCATACTCCTTGAGCAGAAACTGAGAAACCGCCCGAAGTCAGAGAAAAAGACAGTATGAAAACACTCCTTCTCATGGGGCGCCTGGGTGGCTCAGTCATTAAGCATCTGCCTTCGGCTCAGGGTGTGATCCCAGCATTCTGGGATCGAGCCCCACATCAGGCTCTTCCACTGGGAGCCTGCTTCTTCCTCTCCCACTCCCCCTGCTTGTGTCCTCTCTCTCTGGCTGTCTCTCTCTCTGTCAAATAAATAAATAAAATCTTAAAAAAAAAAAAAAAGGAAACACTCCTTCTCAGTCTTCAGTATATGTCCATCAACCAAGAAGATTTAGAGAGCTCGGTCCCCTAACATTTGGGGATTTCATGAGGTGGCATAAAGTTAACATTTAAAATTTTTAATAGTTAGACTAACACTTAAAATCCATGTTTTAACAGATATCACTGCCTATTATAGGGCTAAGTAAAACAAAGTAGGTTGATTCAAAGAAAACAAAATGACTCATAAATGATAGAAATTGGAAACCACTAAAGAACATACCCTAGTGTTTATAGGACGGTGCCTATAGATCTTTTAGGTATGCTTTTTCAAATTCTACTCCTCTCTCATTCATTCCTTCATGCCTCACCCTCTCCCCAACCAAAAGGTTTCTTTTTGTTGATACAGTGTAGTATTGTAAATGTTTTTCCTCTTATCATTTTGTTCATATTTTCTTTTCTCTAGCTTACTTTGCTATTACAATACGGTATATGTAGCATGTAGCATACAAAATATGTGTGAACCGACTGTTTATGTTTTCAGTATGGCATCTGGTCAACGGTAGGCTACTAGTGGTTACGTATTGGGGAAGTCAACGTTATGCACAGGATTTTTGCTACATGGGCATTAGTGCTCCTAACCCGTGTTGTTCCAGGGTCAACTAATTATTTTAGGCATTTCTATTCATCCAATGACTCTTGATTCTATCCTCTGTTGTAGAGCATTTATTCAATAACTCGGCGGGGAAGATGTCAGAAGGGAGTGTCTCTTATTGATCTCCCATCCTCTAGTCTCTTCATCTAAACAATCCTGTACACTTCTAGATTAATCTTCCTAAAGTACAAATCTAACATGTCATGCTCACGCATACCCCAGGGATCTATATTACCTATTAAATAATCTCTAAATTCATAAATACAACATTCAAGACCTTTGATAGTCTGCTTCCACCTAATTATATGTCCTTATATTCTGCCACTTTCCTTTATATTCCCTGTGCTCCAGTGTACCCAAGTACCCCACAATTTCATGATACTTCGTCCCTGCCAATATGCCCTACCTCTTTTAGCCCGAATCCTATCAGTTTTAAATGATTAAGTAAATGATGCTGGATCCACAAAATGGAAGGCTTTGTGGCTGTTAACATGATGATTGACAAAGGATTGTAAATTTCATTTGTTCATTTATATAACCAATCTTACAGAATATTTATATATTCCAGAAACTCTGTCACTTGCTAAGACAGACACACTTGATGCCATCATGAAGCTTATGGTAGATTGAAACAGTCAGGCATTGAGGAACTCAGAGGGGGTGTGCTGAGTGACCAATAACTGTGGGGTGAAGTAGACATTTAACCTAGTCTAAAGGGAAAAGGAAGCTTCTTGGAGGTAGCCATGTCGAAGTCATGCCTGACACAGGGAAAAACAGTGATTCTTGAACTTATTGGTTTCCGGACCCCTTTACGTTCCCCAAAAGAATTAAGGGCCTCAAAGAGCTTTTGTCTGTGTGAGATATATATATGTATATATCAATACTACTGTATTGAACAATAATATAAAATGAACTCGAAATTAAAATTGAAATTTGAAAATAGAAATTAGAGAAAATAAAAAGTTACTTATTAGAAATAATAAGCTTGTTAAAATACACATTTTATTAAAAATATATTTTCCACACCACGAAAAAAAATTAGTGAGGAGGGTGGCATCATATTACATTTTTACTAATTTCTTTACTATTCAGCTTAATAGAAGAATGCTAGATTTTTATATCTGTCAGTGTAATCTTTTGTGATAGGTTATTTTGGTTGAAGAATATGAAGAGAAGGACATAAAGAGAATCCAGCCTCTTACAGATACATCATTGTAAAATGGAGGAGTGATTTAATAGCCTTGTCAGATAATTGTAGATTTCCTCTTTGACACTACGTCAAAACTCAACAAGTGGTAATATCTCACAGGTTAATTCCAACACAGAATGTGAAACTATCAATGAACTTCTCATAGTCTGTTATGTTAAAATTATTTGGTCTACTTTTCACTTTGAATGTATCCTCATGCATGGTTTTGACCTCATGGATCCCCTGAAAGGGGCTCTGGAATCCACAGGGACCCTATAATTACTCTTCAGTAGCCTAATAGAATGAGAGTTACTTTGGAGTTTCAGAGATGCGAAGGATAGAAGAAATATTTCAGTGGTCAAAAAAGCAAAGGAAAATGCTTAGGTTATGATGTTACTGAATAAACAAGGTGTAATGGCCACAATAGGATATCAACTCTTTAAACGGAAATGATTGACTAAGAATAAAGTCTGTAAGGAAATTCTCCAACATGTTAACAGCAGTTCTTTACAAGTTATCTCCTGCCCTTTTTACATTTAAATTTTATATCTTCAACAATGTGCTGGCTATTACTTTGAAAATTGATGAAAAATAAAATCCCAAGTATCTTTTATAATTCTGCTTATAAATTATGTCCTTAATAACGCCTTTTTCCCTTCTCCCCTGTGGAGAAGTCCTCTGTCCTTATTTAGTACTTTCTTAACCTTTGTTTGCACTTTCCAATTGGAATTTCAATCATTTTGTAGTATATTACAAGGATGTTCATATGAATTGTACCAGTCGTATCCCCTGGAGGGTGGGAACTGGCTTGTTTTCCCGGCAACGTGCATAGTTCCTTATATTGACAAAAGGGCTCTGGGCTCCTGACTGGCTCAGTCGAAAGAGCATGTGATTCTTGATTTTGGGGTTGTGAGTTTAAGCCCCCTGTTGTGTGTAGAGAGTACCTAAATAAATAAATTTTTTTTAAAAAATTAGAAAAAAAACCAGGGCTTAACGAAATTGTTTTGAATTTGAAATCCTAAGTGTTTCGCACATTTTAAATGATATTTAAATGTTGTTACTAAATAACAAACAACTGCCCTAGAAAATTTGGGAAAATTGAGAAAACTATAGGTAAGATAGTGTCATATGTGGTTAACAGCAAAGGCTTTGCAATTCGTATTGATGCAGCTCTCAAGTCCTGGATCTGCTATGTGCTTATTACTATCTCCATGTGGTCGTAGCCAGATCTTCTAAACATTAGGATTCTCAGTTTCCCCATCTATGAAACAGAGGTTATCATCATACCTCCCAGCGTTGTTGTGCGGAAATGATGAAATACTGTACATAAAACTCCTGGTACATAGTAATACTTGATGAATATTAGCTACTTATTATTATGTATAATCATTCATCCAGAAATTCACAAATTCACTGTAATGAATGCATATGCTCTAGTAGGTTTAGCGACACACCGGACACTTAATAATCCTGTTTCTGCTAATCACCTTTGAAAGAGCTCAGCGATGATTGAGTTGGTTTGAGTTGATTCAGCCTTCGGGCTATAATGTCACAAGCAATCTGGAGTGGTGGCAAGACATTCAGATAAGCAAGTGAAGAGTCTAATTACCAGCAATTCTTTCATTCGAAAGCTATCACTCATATTGTGATTTCTGTTACATTCATTAGTGACAGCGCTGAATGACATACTCTGTATTTCACTTGGGGAGCATGTCCTGGGGCTGCCTCAGCAGAATTGAATATCTGGCTGCGTAAGAGCCAAATATACGCATTTGTTCTCTGCCTTTTGTCAGGCTAATGAAATAAAATATGCTCACTATGTAAAAATGATCCCATTGACCCCCTTAAAGGACCAGGGAGTTTCCCGGCTAATCATGGGTTGTTATGACTATAGAACACTGTGTCAGTAGAATGCATTGGGAGCTGGTGGAAGATTCTTACTGAAGGACTAGGTTATTAATGGTCGTCAGTGCCCTGTTCTCATTTTTTGGATGTTCACAACAGCACTGACACTTCCAGAGCTAAGCTAGTTATTCTACGGCAAAAGGAGGAGAACAAGCTTTCACTGTTTCATCTTATGGGGTACTATGTCTGCTTCTGAGCCACAGACTACTTCCCTGGCTACGATACCTTGAATTTTTGTGCTCCCAGGGACTAAATTGGATATGAGAATATCCGAGGACCAGCGTTACCAGCCCTTGATTGTTCGCTCTAGATCTGGTCAGTGCTTCTCATGGTGGCACTTGGCCTAAGCTTTCTGGAAGATGCTAAATGTCCTACGTCCGAAAATTACCTACTTATGAATCCCTGTGCCAATGAAAATTTGCATTTCCTTGACACAGCTTATTTATGAATCAAGAGAAAGGTATAATTTTGAATTCATTCACCCTGATATGTCAGTGACTGAGAATTCCTTATCCTCACGGATTGCTTTGCTGGGTTAAGGTAAATTCATCCATTCAGTGAGTGTTTTGCCTAGGTGCAGACCCTCTGCTATGGGTCTGTTGAATCCCAGCTCTCGGGGAGCCTATACTCTTGAGGGTGAGAAAGACAAACATAAAATTGTTAATATAACACAATGTGGTACTTGCAATGATAGAGATACAGTATGCTACAGGAGAAGGGTACCTAACTCGATCTTAAGGAGTCAAGGAAAGTGACTTGAAAGAAAAGATGTAAACTGCAGGGGCTCCTGGGTGGCTCAGTCGTTAAGCGTCTGCCTTCGGCTCAGGGCATGATCCCAGGGTCCTGGGATCGAGCCCCACATCAGGCCCCCTCCTAGGAGCCTGCTTCTTCCTCTCCCACTCCCCCTGCTTGGGTTCCCTCTTTCGCTGGCTGTCTCTCTCTCTGTCAAAGAAATAAAATCTTTAAAAAAAAAAGATGTAAACTGTATTTGAGAAGATGGATTCAACTACATAAAACGGATAGCCATGAGGCAACAGAGCTGAGAAAGAACATTGTGTATGACAAAAACTATAATCACTTCAGAGATGAACAAAGTGTTAAAGAATGAAACATAAAACTGGAAGACAGAAAGCAGGGGATAGAAGGCTTGCCTATTTCATTTCATTTCATTTCATTTCATTTCATTTCATTTCATTTCATTATTTCATTTCATTTTTTTACTTGAGAGCGAGCATGAGTGAGAGGGAGAAGCAGACTCCCCGCTGAGCAGGGAGCCTGATGCGGGGCTGGATCCCAGGACCCTGAGAGCAGGACCTGAGCCAAAGGCAGACACAACCAACTGAGCCACCCAGGTGCCCCTGATAGAAGGCTTTCTTGTGTCAGAAAGTTTGAACTTTGATCAGAGGGTGATAAGAAAGCATATTTATAAGGCTGAAGAAAAAATCTTGCAGGGAAGGAGATAAAGATATGGGTGAAGGGAGTGAATGGTAGAATGTGCTGAGAAAGATGGAAATGGATGGGAATCAAGAGCTTAGGTGCAAGGGTTGCCTTTGCAGGAAGTACTCAGTCTTCTGGACTTTGTGCTTCTGTGAATAGCTCTTAAAAATCAATTTTCATATACTGCTTGGCTACAAGACCTCCTTTCCTCCTCCTCTTCTGTTTCCTGCCTTTGCCTTACCCTTTTCACTCAATCCCCAAACTGTATCCTTGCCTAATGTATAGTATGAGAGATCCTGTGAAAATGGAGCAGATTGTCCTCTGTATAAGGTATTTGATATGTGCTGGCGTGTACACGCCACATCTGAGTGGCGGTTGACAATTTTCAAAGCCTTTTCATATCCATTATCTCACAAGAGCTGTATAAAGCAGGCAGAAAAACTGTATCCATTTCACTCCCTTACCCAATATCAAGTCACTTAAAATGAATAACAGAGCTTCAGCTGGAATCCAGGCTTTCTCATTCTAGGTTCCCTATGCCTTTTGCTATACTCCCATGTTCATTCCAAGCTTCAAGCTTTGTGTGTGAATGAATGGGTTGTTCGGGTGAATAAAAACTCAAAACTCATGAGCTAACCCTTTTGAGCACCATTCTATAGCCAACCCGTGTCCTGGGCCATTTGAGCAGAGAGTCAACATAAATAACTGAACCCAGTGTTTTCCATATGAAATGGGAAACAGGGCTTCATTTCATCCTTGGGTATCTTTGTGGACCGTATATATGGAAACGTCCTTTTTTTCCTCATTTATTCTTGAATGAATGTGTAGGTAACCCACTCTGATTTTTCTCTTTTCTTCTTACTGACCTTTGGACCATCATCTCACATTGAGTCAGAGTGAAGAAAAATAACAAATATAATATTATAGGAACTACATGAACTAATATATTAAGCAGGAGATAGTACCCATCAGTAGTGTTGTGAAGCGTTAGTATTTGAAAGGGTTCTAGTTCAAAGCTCAAATCCACATCAGGTCTGTGGAATGTCTGTACCTTGTGCTTTTCCTCATTAGGATAATTAAGACCTTACTCAATGTACTAAGCCTGTGGCTCTGCTAAAATATATGAAGTGCATGAAAAGGGGCAAAGTGAGCTATTTTATTAAAGGGCCTAGCATCTGGGTTATATATTGCAAACTTTCCATCATTTCTTTAGCTGTCTGCCATGGGAAATACCTCAAATGGGATGGCATTGAAGACAAAATTAGGCTCAGTAAATTATTGAACTCCTTCTCAATATATCATGCCCTCTTAGACTTTCTTTCATCCTTGTGCAGTTATAGTCACAAATTTAATCTATTTCTCTGTTTGCTGATTGTTACTCATTCTGGCCATGTAGATGCTACGTTTTAATTTTCACTCTCAGTCACTAACACTGATTTAGTAGGATAACATGCATCTATTTTCCACTTAGAGTTGACACTCTCCTTGTATTCTTGCATTCCCCTGACATTTTCCACTTTCTACCGTAACCTGCTATGGGACCTTCTGAAATTTTCTTTTTTCTCTTTTGCCATTTGTATTAAAAGGGAGTGCCATTGTCTTTCTTCCCTGGACTCATTGCAGTGTTTGCATTTCAGCTAGCTAGCTCACTCTGGCTGCCAGGTGAAGAAGGAACTGAAGATTACAGGGAGATGTGTCAGGTGGAGGCTGTCATTGCATTTTCTTGAGAGTGGGGACTAGTAGAGTGTTTGCCAGACATAACTGAACCCAGTTAATTATGATATGACTAATAAAATGTGGCTGTTAGCAGACATGCCTATAGTAATAGTGTGCTTAAAGGCTAGTCTCACAGGGACTGAGAAAGATGATCAAACTCTTTCTCCTTATATGTGCATTTGGAAAAAATCTATTGATCTTTAGGAGAGAAAGTTGATTGTATGAATTTGTGTGTTTACCAGGATCCTGGGCCTAGGAAATGTTTTCAGCCATTTTTTTCCTACCCTGTAAATAATTTCTTTTCTTGCTCTCCGCATATGTTGCTTTTTGGGCAGTATCCATGTACCCAGTAGGGAGCCATATTCATGACATTTTTGACTTCCTCAAAATATACCTTTAGACGTGCAGAGAAGTGCTCATGCCTCATTTATTCATAGTCATCGCTTCATTCAACAGCTGTTTATTAAGTACTTCATCAATTCCAGGCTTTATATTCTAGGCTAGTGATTTAACAGTCAACAGGTTTCCATAGTACTTGCCCTCCTGGGGCTAAGAAGAGGGTGCTATGCCAGAGAATATGAGAAATCCACTTGAACTATAGTAGTCAGGTAAGATCTCTCTAAAAAAAAGTAACATTTTAGCTAACACTGAAGCCTAAATGCAAACCAGTTATTAAAACAAAACAAACAGACTTCCGGGGAATACGGTGGAATAGGGGGACCTTAAGATTACCTCATTCAATGAATACAACTAGATAATATTCACATCAGTGTAAATAACCCAGAGAATGACCCAAAGACTGACAGAACAAACTCTCAGTGCAAACAAATATAGAAAAGAGGCCTCGACGAAGAGGGTAGTTAGGGCAGAGATATGGTCAGGAACTGAAAGGACCTGCAAGATTGTCCACAGGTGTGATGCTGTGGGTGAGAAGAGGAAAGAGAAACAGATTTCACACAGGGGATCCCCCAGGGGAAAGAGGAATCCGTGTAACACTTGGCTTCAAAAACCAGCGGTCCTGAATTTTGTGAGTTCTTACTCTCAGTGGGCCTTAAAACCTGGAACTTTAAAAATCAGCAGGCTTAGCTCTGGGGAGAGCCAGAAGGGTGAGAGGAAACTGAGTCCCTTCTCCTAAATAACGCAGTGAACAGCCCACGGAGATGCAGCACAGAAGCAGTAGGTTAAAGAGCACTGGGGGTGTATGGGAGGGAGAGTTGTTTCCTAATCTCACAGCACATGCTAGAGGGTCAGAGTTCATTGGGAGACTTCTCCAAGAACAAAGAGCTGGCAGGCACCATTTCCCACCCCTGCCCCCCAAGATAAACATATGGCCACAACACCTACAATCCCTAACTTGCTAACAGCCTGGCCCTCCTGCAGACACATCATCTCCATCCAGACTGTCACTCCAGGTCCCCTCCATCAGCAGACCTGTGCAAACCTTGCTGTAGCTCTGTGTGTCCTACTTCCACTCACTTCTGTGGATCTGACCCTTCAAATATGCTCTTGGCCAGAGCCCATCCGAAGCAGTATCATAAGCCTGGTAGTGTATAAAAAGCCCCAGTAAGGGCCAGCAGCACTTCCTGCCTAGGGAGGAGGGAAAGATAACCACCCACAATAAAAGGACTGTAGCCTCAGCAGGGGGTCTGGGGCAGACAGCTTGTTCGATTGCAGGCCCCACCCACCAGTGAATACATCTTGGGACAAAAGCAGGGAAAGCACCCTGCAGTTTGGTGCTTCTGCATTTGAATTTCTGGCAAATGCCTGGTCACTCAGCTCCAGCCCAGGACAGCCCCAGACTGGCCCACTAACAACACAGGGAACAAACCTTGTCTGTAACAGAGCCACAACAGCAGGGTGCATGCAATACACATAGGAGACACCCCCGAAGCACCAGGTTTTGGTGAATAGGGGATGTTGTACTGCCTGCTGCTACAGAACCTCTTCTTCATAAGGCCAGTACTTCCAAGAGCAGCTGGACTTACTAACATGGGCTTTCTAACACAGAGAAACAGACACGGAGTTAGACAACACGAGGAGACAGGGATATGTCTCAAATGAAAGAACAGGACAAAATCGCATCAGAAGAGGCCTAAGTAAAATGGAGATAAGTAATTTGCCTGATAGAGAATTTAAAGTAATGGTCATACATAGACCAATGACACAGAATAGAGAACCCAGAAGTGGACCCTCGGCTCTTTGGGCAGCTAATCGTTGACAAAGCAGGAAAAAACATCTGGTGGAAAAAAGACAGTCTCTTCAATAAATGGTGCTGGGAAAACTGGATAGCTACGTGCAAAAGAATGAAACGTGACCACTCTCTCACATCATACACAAAGATAAACTCCAAATGGATGAAAGACCTCGACGTGAGACAGGAATCCATCAAAATCCTAGAGGAGAACATAAGGCTGCAACCTCTTTGACATCGGCCACGGCAACTTTTTTCATGACACATCTTGAAAGGCAAGAGAAAGAAAAGAAAACATGAACTTGTGGGACTTCATCAAGATAAAAAGCTTCTGCACAGCCAAGGAAGCAGTCAAAAAAACTAAGAGGCAGCCGAAAGAATGGGAGAATATATTTGCAAATGACACTACAGATAAAAGACTAGTATCCAAGATCTACAAGGAACTTCTCAAAGTCAATACACGTGAAACACATAATCAAATCAAAAAAATGGGCAGAAGATATGAACAGACTCTTTTCCAATGAGGACATACAAATGGCTAACAGACACATGAAAAAATATTCAAAATCATTAGCCATCAGGTAAATTCAAATCAAAACCACCTTAAGATACCACCTTACACCAGTTAGAATGGCAAAAATTGACAAGGCAGGAAACAACAAATGTTGGAGAGGATGTGGAGAAAGGGGATTCCTCTTACACTGTTGGTGGGAATGCAAATTGGTACAGCCACTTTGGAAAACATTGTGGAGGTCCCTTAGAAAGTTAAAAATTGAGCTACCCTATGATCCAGCCATTGCACTACTGGGTATTTACCCCAAAGGTACAGACGTAGTGAAGAGAAGGGCCATATGCATCCCAATGTTCATAGCAGCATTGTCCACAATAGCTAAATCGTGGAAGGAGCCGAGATGCCCTTCAACAGATGACTGGATTAAGAAGATGTGGTCCATATATACAATGGAATACTACTCAGCCATCAGAAAGAATGATTACCCAACATTTGCAGCAACATGGACGGGATTGGAAGAGATTATGGTAAGTGAAATAAGTCAAGCGGAGAAAGACAATGATCATATGGTTTCACTCATTTATGGAACATAAGAAATAGCAGGAAGATCAGTAGGAGAGGAAGGGAAGAATGAAGGGGGGGGTAATCAGAAGGGGGAATGAAGCACGAGAGACTATGGATTCTGGGAAACAGACTGAGGGCTTCAGAGGGGAGGGGGGTGGGGGAGTGGGATAGGCCAGTGATGGGTATTAAGGAGGGCACATATTGCATGGTGCACTGGGTGTTATACACAAATAATGAATCATGGAGCATTGCATCAAAAACTGGGGATGTACTGTATGTTGACTAATATAACAAAATAAAAATTCCTAAAAATAAATAANTTGACTAATATAACGAAAAAAATTACTAAAAATAAATAAAGTAATGGTCATAAAGATGCTCAAGGGAATTGAGAAATTTGTGGAGAACTTCAGTGAAACCCTAACAATGAGACAAAAAAACATAAAAAAGAACCAATCAGAGATGAAGAACTCAATAAATAAAATGAAAAATACACTAGGTGGCATGATAATAGACTAGAGAAAGTAGAAGAATGGATCAGTGACCTGGAGGGCAGAATAATGCAAAGCAATCGAGCTGAACAGCTTGGCGGGGGCGGGGGGGAAGAATAATACATAATGAAAATAGACTCAGGGAACTCAGCGACACCATGAAGCGTAATAACATTCATATTATCAGGATCTCAAAAGAAGAAGAGAGAGGAAAAGGGGCAGAAAATTTCTTTGAAGAAATAATAGCTGAAAACTTCCTGAATCTGGGAAAGAAAACATAAATCCAAATCCTGGAAGCACAGAGATCCTCGAACAAAATCAACCCAAGGAGATCCACACCAAGACACATAGTAATTAAAATGGCAAAAAGTAGTGATAAAGAATTTTAAAAGCAGCAAGATAAAGAAGACTGTTACGTACAAGGGAAACCATAGAAGACTATCACCAGAAACTTTGCAGGCCAGAATATAGTGGCGTGATCTATTCAAAGTGCGGAAAGGAAAAGATCTGCAGCCAAAAATACTCTATCCAGAAAAGCTGTCATTCAGAATAGAAGGAAAGATAAAGATTTTCCCAGACAAACAAAAGGTAAAGGAATTCATTACCACTAAACCAGCCCAAAAAGAAATGTTAAAAGGTACTCTTTGTGGAAAGGAATGACTATTAGAGTAAGAAAAGTAGGAAGTACAAAAGCAGTAAAAATATATCTATTAAAAATCACTCAAGGGACTCATTTTACAAAAAAAAAAAAAAGATGCGAAGTATGATATCATATGCCTAAAATGGGTTGAGACAAGTCAAAGATGGGTTCAAACTTAAGCGACCATCAAATTAATATGGAATGTTACATACAAATTGAATGATAACCATAAACTAAAAAACAGTAATAGATGTGCAGTAAATAAAGAGAAAGGAATCCAGGTATATCAATAAAGAAAGCAGCAAACCATGAGAGAATAGAGTAAGAGAAGAGGGATTATAAAAGAACTACCAAAACAATTGTAAATGAGTAACAAAGTGGCAATAAGTACAGACCTGTCAATAAATACATTGAAGAAAATGAACTAAACTCTCTAATCAGAAGACATGGTTATTGTATTTTTATCCATTCCATCAGTCTATCTGCATGCTGTCTACAAAAGACTCATTTCAGACCTAAACACGCATGCAGATTAAAAGTGAGGAAATGGCAAAGTAACATGCAAAAGGATGCGAAAAGAAAGCCAGGGTAGCAGTACTTACATTGAATAAAATAGACTTTAAAATAAAGGCTGTGACAAGATACAAAGAAAAACAATATAATGATAAAGGGAACAATTCAAGAAGTTATAGTAATTGTAAATATTCATGTTCCCAGCATTGGAGCATCCAAATACATAAAGCAGTTAATAACGGACATAAAGGAAGTAATCCGTAGTAATACAATGGTGGGAGATGTTAACACCCTACTTAAATTTGTGGATAGATCACCCAAAAAGAAAATCAACAAGGAAACAGTGGCTTTGAATGACACATTAGACCAGAAGTATCTAGCAGATGTACTCAGTATTCCATCCTTAAACATCAGAATACACATTTTTCAAGTGCACATGGAACATTCTCCAGAATAGATCATCTGTTAAACCAGAAAACTAGTGACGACAAATTCAAAAAGATTAAAGTCATGTTATGCATCTTTTCCAACCATAACACTATCACACTAGACATCAGCCACAAGAAGAAAATCTGGAAAGCGCACAAATACACGTAGTTTAAATAACACAGTAAGCAATGAAACGGTCAACAAAAAAAGAGAACATAAAAAATACATGTAGAAAAATGAAAACAAATTATTCCAAAAGCTTTGAGATGCAGCAAAAGCTGTTCTAAGAGGAAGGTTTATATGGGGCGCCTGGGTGGTTCAGTTGGTTAAGTGTCTGCCTTCGGCTCAGGTCATGATCCCAGAGTCCCAGGATTGAACCCCACATCAGGCTCCCTGCTCAGTGGAGAGTCAGCTTCTTTCTCTGCCCCTCACTCTGCTCCTGCTTTTTCTCTCTCAAATAAATAAATAAAAATATTTCCAAAAAAAAAAAAGAGGGAAGTTTATAGCAATACAGGCCTACCTCAAAGGAAGAAAAATCTCAAATGAACAACCTAAATTTACAACTAAAGGAGCTAGAAAAAGAACAAATAAAACTCAAAACCAGTAGGAGGAAGGAAATAATAAAGTTTAGAGCAGAAATAAACAGAACAGATCAATTAAACCAAGAGCTGGTTCTTTGAAAAGATCCACAAAATTGATAAAACTTTAGCCCGAGTCATCACAAAAGGGGGGGGCAAGGATTCAAATAAACAAAATCACAAATGGAATTGGAGAAATTACAAATGACACCACAGAAATATAAAGAATTATAAGAATATTATGAAAAATTATACGCCAACCAGTCAGACAACTTGGAAGAAATGGTTAAATTCCTAGAAACACGTAACTTCCCAAAACAGAATCAAGAAGAGATAGAAAATTTGAGCAGATGGCTTACCAGTAATGATGTCAAAGTAGTAATCAAAAAGTCCCAACAAAGAAAAGTCCAGGACCCGGTGCCTTCACAGGTGAATTCTACCAGTCATTTAAAGGAGAGTTAATATCTATTCTTCTCAAACTATTCCAGAAAATAGAAGAGGAAAGAAAGCTTCCAAATTCATTCTATGAGGCCAGCATTACCCTGATATCCCTGCCCAAAAAAGAGAGAGAGAGAGAGAGAGAGAGAGAACTATAGGCCAATATCTTTGATGAACATAGATGAAAAAATCTTCAACAAAATATTAGCAAACCAACTCCGGTGGCACATAAAAAAATCATTCACTTCAATCAAGTGGGATTTATTCCTAGTATGCAAGTATTTCACTATTTGCAGATCAATTGATGTGACCTACCACATCAACAAGAGAAAGGATAAAAGCCATATGATCATTTCAATAGGTGCAGAAAAAGCATTTGACAAAGTGCAACATCTATTCATGAGAAAAACCCTCAACAAAGTAGGTTTTGAGGGAACATACCTCTACATAAATAAAGCCCATATATGAAAAACCCACAGAGAACATCATCCTTAAAGGGGAAAAACTGAGAACTTTTCCATTAAGGTCAAGAACAAGACAAGGGTACCACTATCACCACCCTTATTCAACATAGTAACGGAAGTCCTAGCCGTAGCAGTCGGATAACAGAAAGAAATAAAAGGCATCAAAATTGCTAAGGAAGAAGTAAAACTCACTATTTGCAGATGACGTAATAGTATATATAGAACAGCCAACAAGACTCCACCAAAGGAAAAAAAAAAACCTACTAGAAATGATAAATTCAGTAAGTTCTCAGGATTCAAAATATACAGAAATCTGTTGGAGTTCTATACACTAGTAATGAAGCAGAAGGAGAAATTAAGAAAACAGTTCTATTTCCAGCTGCATCAAAAATAATAAACTTCCCAGGAATAAACTTAACCAAGTCAGTGAAAAACCTATGCTCTGAAAACTATAAAACGATGGTAAAAGAAATTGCAGATGACACAAGCAAATAGGAAGATAACCTATTTGGAAGAAAAAGTATTGTTAAAATGGCCATACTACCCAAAGCAGTCTACAGATTTAACGCAATCCCTATCAATATACCAACAGCATGTTTGTCAAGAAGTAGAGCAAACAACCTTAACATTTGTATGGAACCACAGAAGACCCTGAATAGCCAAAGAAATCTTGAAAAAAGAACAACACTGGAGATACCACCATCACAGATTTCAAGTTTTATTACAAATCTGTAATAATGAAAACAGTTTGGTATTGGAACCAAAAGATACATATAGCTCAATGGAGCAGAACGGAGAGCCCAGAAATAAACCTAAAATTAAAAGGTCAATTAATCTTCAACAAATGCAAGAATATTTAATGGGAAAAAAGACAATCTTTTCAACAAATGGCGTTTGGAATATTGGACAGCCATATGCAAAACAATGACACTGGACTACTTTCTTACACATACACAAAATTAAACTTAAAATGGATTTAAGATCTAAAAATGTGACCTGAAACCATAAAAATCCTAGAAGAGAACACAGGTAGTACTTTCTCTGACATCAATCATAGCAACATTTTTCTGGATACTTCTCCTCAGGCAAAGGCAACAAAAGAAAAACAGCCTCTGAGACTACATCAAAATAAAAACCTTCTGTACAGCATAGGGGAACCTACAGAATGGGGGAAGATATTTGCAAATGACATATCTGATAAAGGGTTAGTCTCCAAAATTTATAAAAAATGTATACAACTCAACGCCAAAAAACCAAATAGTCCAGTTAAAAAATGGACAGAAGACACAAATAGATATTTCTCCAAAGAAGACATCCAGATGGCCGACAGACTCATGAAAAGATGCTCAACGTCACTCATCATCGGGGAAATGCAGATCAAAACCACAATGAGATATCACCTCACACCTATCAGAATGACTAAAATCAAAACTCCATTAAAAACAAGTGTTGGCAAGGATGTGGAGAAAAAGGAACCCTTGTGCACTGTTGAAGGGAATGCAAACTGGTGCAGCCACTGTGGAAAACAGTATGGAGGTTCCTCAAAAGACTAAAAATAGAACTACCATATAATCCGGTAATTCCACTACTGGATATTTACCCACATAATTTGAATACTATAATTTAAAAAGATGCATGCATCCCTATGTTTATTTCAGCATTATTTACAATAGGTAAATTATGGAAGCAGCTCAAGAGTCCACTGATAGATGAATGGGTAGAGAAATGGTAGTATATATATGCGATGGAGTATTCGTCATAAAAAAGACCAAAATCTTTCCATTTGCACGAACGTAGATGGATCCAGAGAGTATAATGCTAAGTGAAATACGTTAGTCACAAATACCATATGATTTCATTCATATGTGGAATTTAAGAAACAAAACAAATGAACACTTTTAGAAACAAGACAAACCAAAATACAGAGTCTTAACTATAGAGAACAAACAGATGGTTACCAGAGGGAAGGTGGTGGTGGGGGGGATGGTGAAATAATGAAGGGAATTAAGAGTATACTTATCACCATGAACACTGAGTAATGCATAGAATTGCTGAAACACTATATTGTACACCTGAAAGTAATATAACACTAACTTTACTGGATTTAAAATAAAAGTAAAGAAACAAGAGTATCCCAGACAGAGGGAACAGTATATGAAAATATTTGGAAATTATGATGATCACGAAAAGAGCCATTTGAGCTGGAGTAGAGTGGATAATGTAGATTCTAGAAGAGGAATGTAAAGACGTAGATAGGAGCCAGAGTTTCAGGGCCGTGTTGGTCATAAGAAATGTAAATTTTATTATAAGTACACTGTGCTAAAAATCTCCTGAGAAGTTTTTTAATTTTTAATTTAAAAAAATTATTTAAATTCAATCTACTTAGCATATGGTGTATTATTAGTTTCAGGGTTAGAATTCAGTGATTCATCAGTTGCATATAACACCCAGTGCTCATACCATTAAGAGCCCTCCTTAATGCCCTTCCCCTGGTTACCCCCTCCCCTACGCACCTCCCCTCCAGCAACCCAAAGTTTGTTTCTTATGGTTAAGAGTCTCTTATGGTTTGCCTCCCTCTCTGTTTTAATCTTATTTTTCCTTCCCTTCCCCTACGTTCATCTGTTTTTTAAATTCCCCATATAGTGAAACCATATGGTATTTGTCTTTCTCTGACTGACTTATTTTGCTTAGCATAATACCCTGTAGTTCCGTCCTCATCGTTGTAAGGGGTAGCATGATCCACACATATGAGCCATCTATTTATTGGCTCATTCTGGGTACACTTATCTGTCCTTTCTAATTTCCATTTCTTTCAGTACCCTGGTTCCCTGCATTAGGTGGGATATGCTCCATTTTTCTAATGTTGTGCGTCCAGGAGGGCCCCAGTTGCAAACTGACCCCCACAGTTTGGCCCGGTGTCCGTGGAAGAAGAAACAGGATTATCAGTTCTTGTGTTTTGATAATCCACTACTGTCCCTGGAGCTACAGGATGCCCTGGACTCGTGGTGATTTCAGTTCCCAAACAAGGACGTGTAGCTGGGGCGTCGTAGTTGGGAGTCTCACTCTCTGCTCCTTCTCCCATGTTATAGTCGATGCCCCCTTCCTTTATGAAATCTGTCCTCTTACCCCAGACTCAATTTAGTTTCTTTCCCCGGGTACCTCACTCGTGCTGATTATGTCTGTCCTTCATAAAAATCCTGATTTCTTTCTTTTCTAGACATATGAAGAAGTAGAAACTGAGTTTGCATTCCAACGTGGCAAAAAGCATCCAGAGCTAAGTAGCTTCTCTCCCATCTAGACTGTGCATGTGTTCTTTTCAACACTTACATTAGACCTGTTTCCTTACATATGTTACCTGCTAGGAACTATAGTCATGAAAATTTGTGGTATCAGCTTTAATACCATGAGACAAGGTCTTTAATATACTTCCAGTGCCTAGAACAATGCATATCATATTGTTGGATCAATAAGCACTTGCTAAGTTACTGAGTATTGTGTGCAAAACTATATTTGCAAGTTTTTTGAAGAAAAAACCATTCTCTAGATCTATCAGTATCATCCACAGCATTGATACAGTGCCCTATTGATATTAGGTCCTCAAATAATTTTTTGGTAGATTAGATATAGTGAAGAAATGCTCATAGTCATTTTTTTATTGAAAGCATCCTGAATTATCTATTGGATATAATTTTTTAATGATTTTAAGTAATCACTATACCCAACACAGGGCTCAAAGTCTTGACCCTGACATCAAGAGTCACATGCTCTTCCAACTAAGCCAGTCAGGTGCCCCTCTACTGGATGTAATTCTAAGAAATAATAACTTCCAAGTTTTATGCAATACAGCAATGAAGTATTAGGAAATTGAGCTTTTTTTTTTTTTTTAAGGTGCATTTGAGAGAGAGCACGCACACACAGGGGTGTGGAGGGGCAGAAGGAAAGAGACAAAGAAACTTAAGCAGACTCCATGCTGAGTGCAGAGCTGGACCAGGGAGAGGGAAACTTAAGCAGACTCTGTGCTGAGTGCAGAGCTGGACCAGGGCTCGAACTTACAACCCTGAGATCATGACCTGAGTCGAAACCAAGAGCCTGACATTTAACCGACAGTGCCACTCAGGCGCCCCAGGAAATTGAGCTTCTCATCTCAATTCTGAAACTTTCTCACTGTGTGACCATGGACGACTGACAATTTAGTAACTCCTTAGCGTCCTTATCTGTTAAAAGATACTTGGTTTATCCACATCATTGGTTTATTTGGGGAATTAAATGAAATAATGCAGATTTAGTGCTTATGTATTTGTGGACTTATTTTAAGTCTGTTTCATACTTTATATCTGTTTTAAAGTTTTGTTCAGTTATTTTTAAATATGTTTTAAAATGTGATGTGTGTTATAGCTGAGGTTATTTGCCAATGTGTAATGCTCTAAGCAAATTTGGATCTCTTTTGGTACGTGTCCTATTTTATAACAAGTATTCTGTTAACGCCAGCTTTAAATAACAATGAGCCATGGTTAAGATAGAATAAAAGTAGCTTCTAACTTCTGTGTTAGCCATAGAATAGCAGACTCTAACCAAGACACCCATGTCCTGCATATTGGTAACATGTCCTAATAACAAGTACTTATGAAGAAACGATTGCTCTCCTATACCTGTAAATTTAAATATATGAGATGAAAGCAGTATACAGACCAAAGATGGCATTACTACTTTCATGGAGCCAACTTAGAGGGAAATTTCTCTTCTTTCAATAAGAGTGAATGAACAATTATGCTTCCAGTTATAATTATGTCGTCTTTGTGGTTCAATAATCCAATTCCAGTGTCAGAAGTAATGTCCGAGACTGCCAAATGAGCAAGAGATTACTGAGTGTCATTTCAGAGGAGCGCTGTGACTTATCTCGTAGGTCCTATGAAGTCTCTCTGATTCTATAGGTATAGGGCATCTTCCATTAACTTGCTAATTTACAACATTGTGGGGGTAGCTGTTAGTTGTAGAAAACGGATGGAACAATAATTATTCCAGGTCATGGATATGCAAATACATTTTGTCTGGTAGAAATTCTGCCCTGTGGAAGGGAAAACTCAAAACACTACGTATTATCGCCTTGTATGATATTGACCAACATTGAAATTAAATTTATTTAAGGATTCCTGATTTTATATATACATATATAGAAAATTCTTACTTGAACCAGTCTCAATCTTCTTCTTTCATGAATTACATAAGATCTTAGACACATCTTCGTTTATTTACATGAGACTCATGTTTTAAATCTTTACAAATTACACTTTAACACCAGTTTAGGTAGTAGTTTTCTAGAAATAATGAAGAAGGAAAAAAAAAGAACGAACTAGAAAGGACCTGAAAACTAAATGACATAGAAATACTAGCACACTGTGCAAAATATGTAAGAACGCTCACTGCAGCATTGCTTGCAGTAGTAAGAAAATGGAAACAATATGTGAGTTGAACTTCAAGAGGAGATAAAGTAAATAAGGTAGATACATACTCGGGGAATAATGTGTCAGCATTAAAATGAATGAAGTAAGCATTGATAAATGTATTGACGTGGTGATCGCTAAGACGCTGTTACGATAAAAGAAAGTTGCATGCTATTATGTGAAGCATAATTCCATATAAGGTGAACAACAGTCTGTATACAGTATATCCAAAATTATACATTTATAGAGACAAATCTAAAATATATGTATTAACTGATAATAATGGTTCTCTTGGGAATAAAATTGAAAAAGTGTAGAGACAACTTTTAGAGTACGTATTTGTATACTGATCTTTTTTTAAAAGAAAAATGGTATATTATTTTGGAAAATTAAACAGTAAAAAATAAAGGAAAGAAACTATCAAATGATCGACAAAATAAAAAACAACTGGTTTGGCTTATAACTCTAGTAGAAAATACGTATCAGTCAATAGTGACAGAAACAAGGGACGCCTGGGTGGCTCAGTCATTAAGCGTCTGCCTTCAGCTCAGGGTGTGATCCTGGCGTTCTCGGATCGAGCCCCGCATCAGGCTCCTGTGCTGGGAGCCTGCTTCTTCCTCTCCCACTCCCCCTGCTTGTGGTCCCTCTCTCGCTGGCTGTCTCTCTGTCAAATAAATAAATAAAATCTTTTAAAAAAATAGTGACAGAAACAAGTATTTTCATATTTTCATTATAAAGAATTCCAAATTATGTGCATGCCTGTGTGCCCTTGTCTTTTCCCCAACCTCCACATGCACCCAGTTTGTAGAGCTTAATCTCCATCCCCTCCTTGAATGGGGATTTAATGACGTCCTCCTTTTTTTTTTAAAGATTTTTTTTTAATTTATTTGAGAGGCAGAGATTGTGCACGAGCAGGGGGGAGGGTCAGAGGGAGAAGGAGAAGCAGGCTCCCTGCTGAGCAGGAATGCTGGTGCAGGGCTAGATCCCAGAACTCTGGGATCACAAAGTGAGCCGAAGTCAGATGCCTAACTGACTGAGCCACTCAGGTGCCCCTTAATGATTCACTTCTAAATAAGAGTATGAAAAGGTAAGACCGAGAGCTTTATGGGGGAGAAAATTGGCAACTACTGCCCATGGTAGGCATACTAGTGCCCACCTCCCCTGAGATGCTTATGTCCTGATCCCAGGAATCTGTGAACATATAAATATATTTATATATTTATAGGATAAATGGGAATTAAGGTTGAAAATAGAATTAAATTTGCTAATCAGCTGACCTTAAGACAGGAAGAATATCCTGGATTAACTGGGCAAGTCCAACATAATATCGTGAATCCTTACATAGGGAAGTGAAGATCACAGTGTCACAAGGAGATACAAGGGAAGCAGAGTCAGAGTGATGAAATATAAGGAGCTGGCTTTCAGTTGCTGTCCTGGAAGACAGAAGAAGGAGGCAATGAGCCAAGGGATATGAGTGGTCTCTAGAAGTTGAAAAGGCAAGGAAATCTATTCTTCCCTAGACTCTTTAGAAAGACACGCAGCCCTGCCAACACCTTCATTTCAGCCTTGTGATATCAATGTGGGACTTTTTGAACTCCAGACTCTATGTTAATATATTTGTATTGTTACAAGCCAATGAGTTTTGACAATTTGTTGTGTCAGCCATAGAAAACTAGTATGGATCTACTTTAACCAAGTGTTCAATTTCCCCACCACCAGTGATCAGTCATGCACGTATCACGTACTCCCTGATGTGACGTGAGGAGAAGGGTGCTTCACCTCTTTGGTATCCTTACCCAAATCGCATAACCTCAGGCTAATGATAAGAAAAGGGAATTAAGACCCCAGCTGAGTTACATTCTATAAAATATCTGACCGTACTACTACACCAAACATGAAAGGTCATGAAAAGTCAACGAAGAATCAAAAATTGTCAAAAATTTGTCACACAGCAGAGAATACTGAGAAGACATGATGACTAAAGGCAAATGTGGATTAGATCCTGGAACTGAAGGATAGTAGTTTAAAAAAAAAAAGCCGAAAGAACAAAAAGACAAAAACAAACTGAAATTGAAATATAATCTAGGCTTTAGTTGATAGTAATTGTGCAACATTGGTTTCTTAGTTTAGGCAAATCTACCATGGTGTTTGTTCTAAGATGTTAACAATAACAGAAACTGGTTAAGAAGTCTATTGGGGGTTGGCTGGCAGGCTCAGTTGGTGGAGCGTGCGACTCTTGATCTCATGGTTGTGAGTTCGAGCCCCATGTTGGTATAGAGATTGCTTAAAAATAAAATCTTTTTTTAAAAAAAAGGAAGTCTATTGAATTCTCTGTAATTTCTTGGCAAATATAGAATTATTCCAAAATAATCCCATGTAAAGACAATGTGGTCTAGCCACATAATGTATACATGAGGAAACTGACGTTCAGAGAGGAAAATGAGTTCATTATATTACTTTGAATTACTAATGAAAATGTTCATCTTTCCCATTGTGAATTTATTTTTTGGTTGATTGCAGTTTTTTCCTCTAAAGCTTAAAAATCTGTTCACCAGAAGTCAAATGTATTGATCTCATCCACATTTTATCGTACTAATGTTCATCTTGTAATTCTTAACTCCTTTGACCTTTTCCCATTTCACTGACCTAAAAGAATGCAAATATTTGTTCACAATAATTGCTCTAATTTCCCTTATTAAGAACTAGTACTTACCCCACCTAAGCAAATATTGACTGCATGAAAAATTAGGATGATTTTACTTGGCTAACGCTATTGCCTAATTTTCCTATGGTTTGCCCTGATTTCACATTGACCCTATATTGTGATGCATTTTAGCTTCTTGAAATTCAAGTATATTTGAAATGGAATATTAATTTTGGGGGTACCACAGAATGATTCAAAATTTGTATACATTGCCAAGTCATCACAATAACTGTCCATCATTATACTAGTGACAATTTTTTCATGCAGTGAAAACTTTTTTTACTCTCAGCATCTTTTGAATACACAGGACAGTCTTATGTACTATCAGCATCATGCTGTACCTTATGTCCCCGTGACTTATTTTATAACTGGAAGTTTGTACGCATTTTTAAAAAAGATTTTATTTATTTATTTGACAGAGACAGCGAGAGAGGGAACACAAGCAAGGGGAGTGTGAGAGGGAGAAGCAGACTTCCCACGGGGCGGGGAGCCCGATGCCAGGCTCGATCCCAGGACCCTGGGATCACTCCCTGAGCCGAAGGCCGACGCTTAATGACTGAGCCACCCAGGCGCCCCGTTTGTATGCATTTTGGCCACGTTCACCTACTTCACCCTCTCTCATCCTCCCTCCACCTGTACAACTACCAATCTATGTATAAATAAGCTTGGTATTTTGGTTTTAAGTTTTGTGTTTTTAGCTTCCACAGAAAAAGTGATCGCACAGTACTTGCCCTTCTCAGACTTATCTCACTAAGCGTAATGCTCTCAAGTCCATTAATGTTGTTGCAATTAGGAAAATTTACTTTTTTATGGCTGAATATTACCCTATTATCTATTCATCCATTAAAGGACACTTAAATTCTTTCCATATCTTATCTATCGTAAATAGTACTTCAACGAATATATGGGTGCAGATAACTTAATGTGTTAGTGCTTTTGTTTTCTTTGAGTAAATACCCAGAAGTAAATTGCTAGATTATACGGTAGTTCCACTTCTAATTCTTTTTGAGGAACTTGCATACTATTTTGCAAGATGCACCTATTTACGTTCCCACTAACAGTGTTCAAAGGGTTCCTTTTCTCCGCATCCTCTCCAACACTTGTTACCTCGTCTTTTTGATAATAACCATTCTATTAGATGTGAAGTGAAACTTTGGTTTTGGTTTGCATTTCCCTGATTTGTGGTATTTATCATCTTTTCACGTATCCGTTGGTCATCTGTATGTCTTTAGAATGATTTCTATTCATATCCTTTGCCCATTTTAATTACGTTATTTTTCATTTTGCTATTGAGTTGCATAAGATCTTTTTAAATTTTGGGTATTAACCCATTATCATACATAAAATTTTTGCAAGATTTTCTCCCATTCATTAGATTGCTGTGTCATTTTGTTGTTGGTTTTCTCTGCCGTGCGGAAGCTTTTTAATTTGATGTAGTCCTACTTGTTTATTTTGGCTCTTGTTACTTCTGTTTTTTGTGTCAAATCCAAAACCTCATGGCCTAGACAGATGTCAAGGAGCTTCCCACTTCTGTTTTCTTTAAGGAGTTTTATCGTCTCAGGGCTTACATTCAAGTCTTTAATCCATTCTGAGTTTTTGTGTATGGTATAAAGAGCGATCCTGTTTTATTCTTTTGCACGTGGCTGTATAATTTTTCCAACATCATTTGACAGGACTGTCCCTCTCTCCATTGTATATTCTTGGCTCCTTGATCATAAACTGATTGGCTATATATGCATACAGTTATTTCTGGGCCCTCTATTCTGTTCGGTTGATCTATGTACTTTTAAGTTTTATTTGAGAGTACATCTGTGCACATCTGTCATGCACAAAAATCAGAGCACCAGCAGGAGGGGGAGAGGGAGAGAGAAAGAGAGAAAATCTCAAGCGGACTCTGCACTGAACGCGGAGGCTGACGCGGGGTTTGATCTCACGAACCTGGGATCACAACCTGAGCCAAATTCAAGAGTCCCATGCTTAACCGACTTTGCCCCCCAGGCGCCCCTGAGTGTCTGTCTCTATATGAATTTTGTATTGTTTTCATTACTATAGCTTGTTATACTTTAAAATCAGAGAGTAAGATCCCTCCAACTCGCTCTTTCTCAAGATTGCTTCAAGTATTCAGGATCTTTTGTGGTTCCATAAAGTTTGTTTGTTCCATTTCTGTGAAAAATGCCATTGGAATTTTGATTAGGATTGTGGTGATTCTGTAGATTGCTTTGGGAGTCTGAGGTTCGTGAAATTTTTCTTTCATGAGGACAGAGTATTTTTCCATTCATTTGTATCTTCACTTTGTTTTGTAGATATCTTAATATTTTTCAGCTTAAAAGTAGCTCACCTCCTTGATTAAAAATGCTCCTAAGTATGTTCTCTTTGATGGAATTATAACTGGAATCATTATAATTTTTCTTTGCGAAAGCGTAATATTAGTGTTTAGAATGGCAACTGATTTTTATATATTTTGTATCCTGCAACTTTGTTGAATTCATTGATTAGTTGTAACAGTTTTTTGATAGAATCTTTAGCGTTTCCGTATATAATATGTCATCTACAAATGGTGACAGTTTTACTCATTGTTCTTCAATTTGGATGTGTCTTGTTTCTTTCTCTTGCTAATTGCTTCACTTACAACTTGCCATACTATGTTGAATAAAAGTGGACGGAGTGGGCATTCTTGCTTTGCTCCTGATTTTAATGGAAAACCTTTTAACTTTTCACTGTTGAGCATGATGGTAGCTGTGAGTTTCTTACATATGATGGTAGCTGTTACATTCAGGTACATTCCCTGTATAGACACTTTGTTGAGAGTTATTACCAAAAATGAATGTAGAATTTTAATGCTTTTTGTGCATCTTTTAAAATTACCATACAATTTTTGTCATTGATTTTGTTCATGTGGTGTATAATAGTGATTGATTTGTGGATGGTAACCATGCTTTCCCCCTTGGAACATATCTCACGTGATCACGGTGCTTGATTCTTTTCATATGTTTTTGAATTTGGCTTTTAATTCTCTATGAAGGGTTTTTAAAATCTATATTCACCAGGGATAGGGTCGTATTATTTTCTGCTCTTGTGGTGTCCTTGTTTGGTTTGGGTATCAAGGTAAAGCTAGACTTCTGAAACAAATTCAGTGTTTCCTTCTCTTTTGTTTTTTGGAAGACTCTGAGAGGGATTGTTAATAATTCCTTTTTTAAATGTTTGGTTGAATTCCCCACAGGAAAGCCATCTGGTCCCAGCCTTTTATTTATTGGGAGATGGTTTATACTAATTCAGTGTACTTACTATTAATCACTCTGTTCAGATGTTTCTATTTTTGTTATGGTTGGTAGAGTGTATGTTTTTTGGAATTCATCCATTTCATCTAGATTTCTATTTTGTTGGTGTAGGATTGTCCCACAGCCTCTTAAGAGCCTTTATATCCGTGTGCTTTCAGTTGTCCCTCCCATCTTATGGACTTTGAGTTCTTGGGTTTGTTTTTTGTTTTTGTTTTTTGTTTTTTTTTTGTTGTTGTCTCTAGACAAATGTGTGTCAATTTTATCTTTTAAAAGAATGAGCTCTTAGTGTCATTGATCTTTTCTATTGTCTATTGCTTGTCTATTTCATTTCTTGCCATTCTGATCTCTTTTTTAATCTGTTCAGCCACTCTTTGTCTTTTCATTGGGAAATTGGGTCTGTTTGCAGTTAAATTAGTTACTTTTGCAATTTTGTTAATTGTGTTTTGGTCTGTTCTGTAGTTACTCTGTTCTTTTTTCTGTTAGGGTTTCATAGTTTTGTTACTTTCTTTGCTATACTTAGATTCCTATCTGTGTGTCTTTTATTTATGTATGTTTTTGTTTTGCGGTTACCATGACACTTACATGTAACAACTTATCAGTTTAAATGGATTGTTATAAATATAACAAGTTAAGTTCGAGTGCAGTTTAAGACTCCTCTACATTTCTACTCTACCTTCCCCTGCCTCCACATTCTGTTCTTTGAGGTCACCTTTTATATCTTCTGCATATATAATGAATATATATATTCATTATTGTATTTACAGGAATTTTAACTTCATCTTTTTACCTTTATAATAGCCGTATGAGCAATTCATCAACTACTATCAATTTGGCTTTAAAGTGAGATATCTACTTTCATATACATACTCCTTTCTAATTAGTGCCCTTTCTTTTGTGCTTAAAGGGATCCCTTTAATGTTTTTTATAACACTACGTTAGTGGTGTGAACTCCTTTACCTTTTGCTTGTCTGGAAAACTGTCCTTTGATTCTGAATGATAAATTTGCTGGGTAGAGAATCCTTGCTTGGAATTTCTTCTTCCTTTCAGTGCTGTGAATACATCATGCCAGTTTCTTCTGGCCTATGAAGTTCCTATTAAAAGATCTCCGTAGTTTTACGGGGATCCACTTGTTCACAATAAGTTGCCTTTCTCTTGCTGCTTTAACGATTATCTCTTCATAATTAAACTGAAATCATTTAAATATAATGTATCTTTGTGTATATTTCTTTGTGTTCTCTTACCTAGAACTCTTCTGGTCTTCCTGGATTTGGATGTCTGTTTCCTTCCCTAGGTTAAGGATGTTTTCAGGCCTTATTTCTGTCCCTTGCGCTCTTCTTCCTCTGAGACCCCTATAATGTGGATGTTAGCTTTTGAGAGACTAACAAACTATCTTCACTTTTCTCCTTTCTTCTTTTTATTGCGCTTGAGTTCCACATCCTGTCTTCAATTTCACTGACTCTTTTGCTTCATCTAGTCTCTTGTTGAAGCCCTCTAATATATTATTCAGTTTCGTTATTGTATTGTTTGGCTCTGCGACTTCCGTTCGTCATTTTAAAAATATTTCCTTACTCTCTTTCATGCAGTTCTCACTGTATTCATCCTATCTTCTCCCACGTTCGGTGAGCATCTTTATGACCATAACTGTTTTTTTCGTTTGGAACATACTACTTTGTTTCTTCATTTTGCGTGACTGTGTGATGGTTCCTGTATATTAGATCCAGCAACGACCTCTTCCTTCTTGAAGAAGTGGCCTCAAGTAGGAGGCGATCTTTATCATTCAACCTGCCCTAGCTCTTGGTCGTCTAGGAAATCTCTGTAATTGTCCAAGCCTCCTATTTTATTTTTAAGAGGTCCCAGTTGTTGAGGATGTGTCAAGACCTTTCAGTATCTCAAAGGGGAGGATCTTAGCACCCAGATTGAGACTCATTGGCAACTTGACCCTCAAGCAGCCATAACTGAGGTACACAGATACGTATAGTCTTCCGGGTCCACAAATTTAAGCTCCACTGGCCACCAGAGACAGGCAATCAGTATGTATCCCCTGGTGGACAGTTAGAAAAATTGGGGCTCCAAATGAGTTCATAGTTCCTTTCTAGAGAAAGCAGCAAGCTGTAGCAAAAGAGGAAACTACAAAAGTGGTATCCACCAGCCTACATTCCTTAAGAGTAATTCTGCAGGGTGTCTAGCTGGCTCAGTTGGTGGAGTATGGGACTCTTGGTCTCAGGGTCATGAGTTCAAGCCCCACGTTGGGCATAGAGCTTACTTAAAAATAAAAAATAAGAAAGTAATTCTGCAGCCCTCTAAATGTGTGCCAGACTCGATGCTTACACCCCAGCCTGAAACTCCAGGAGAACCAAATAAGCCTCTTTCATGGAAAGACTGGTGTGTTTCAGTCTCTTTTCTGTGCAGTGCCCTGGGGGTAGTAGCCTGTTAAGAACCAACTTTGCAGTGTTACATTCCTGTGGGATCATGAACGCAAGCACTCCTGGGTAACGGAGTCAGGTGATTGAGGGCATGGTCCCTGGGAAGCAGCCACAATAACAGGGGCACCAGATGAGTGTAAATGCTCCTTCACAAGAAATTCGGGTGCTCTGCAGCATATCAGACGTCGAGTTTGAAAATGGTCCGTATAAGGATTGGTTGTGGGGAGGGGAATAAAAAGCAAAGAGTCGTGTTATTTTTGTTTTTTGTTTTTTTAAAGACTGTACCAACAAGGGTACCTGGGTGGCTCAGTCAGTTAAGCATCTGCCTTCACTCAGTCCTGGGATTGAGCCCCATGTCAGGCTCCCTGCTCAATGGGGAACCTGCTTCTCTCTCTCCCAATGCCCCTCCCCCTTCTTGTTCTCACGCTTTCTCTCAAAATAAACAGATAAAATCTTTCTTTTATAAAAGATTGTCCTCAACAGCTAGAGCACGGTATAAAGAGAGTGCAAGATGGTACCCACCAGCCTCTGTCCCATAAGAGTATTCTAGCAGGCTCCCAGAGAGGCGGTCCATTAGATGGCTGCCTCTCAGGCCAATGCTTTCAGATAACCAAAGGACCTTTTAACATAACATAGGGAGCTTCTGGATCGGCTGCTTCTGCACTGGGTCCTCAGGCAGGTGAGTTCACGTGCACCAGCCCTTTGTTAGCTTAGTTTGCTAGAGCCTCGTGGGTTTTGTGGACATAAGCTCCACTCGTTGTGACAGCTGAATGTTTTGTGGTTTTCTCTCTCAGATGCTGGTCTTAAAAGTTGGGGTGCCCCACGTAGGGTTCAAAACCTTTGCTCTTCACAAGGAAGCTGCAGGTTTTGAAGTCCTTGCTGATTGTAGATCGTCATGCTGGGAGTAGGGTTTATGTAGCGATTATGTCTTAACCTCTCCTATCTACTTTTATGAGTTTTTTTCCCCTCAGTTTTATAATGTTTAAGAGTTAACTAATTTTTTGGGGGGGGGCACCTGGGTGGCTCAGTCAGCTCAGCATCCAACCCTTGATTTTGGGTCAGGTCATGATCTCAGGGTCATGAGACTGAGCCCCATGTTGGACTCCCCGTTCATTTGCGAGTCTGCTTGAGATTCTCTCTCCCTCTGCCTCTCCCCTTGCTCATGCTCTCTCCCTAAAAAATAAAAATTAAAAAAAAATCAATTTTTAAGGGTATTTTTCCTCAGGAAGTTGTTCCTTAGGGAGTTGTAGATTCAGCTTGTCTGTGGAAGGATGGGAGTACGTGATCTTCCTGTGTTGCCATCTCTCTCTCTTTTTTTTTAAGATTTTATTTATTTGAGAGAGAGTGTGTGTGAGAGAGAGAGCACAAGCAGGGGGAACTGCAGAGGGAGAAGGAGAAGCAGGCTCCCCACTGAGCAAAGTGCCTGACACAGGGCACAATCCCAAGACCCTGAGATCTCACCCTGAGCTGAAGGTAGACGCCCAACCAACTGAGCCACCCAGGTGCCCCCTGTGTTGCCATCTTGAACCAGAATCCTTCTGTCTTCTTGATGCTAGCCATTCTAACAGCTGTGAGATATCTAATTTTGGTTTTGATTTGGATTTTCCTGATGGTTAGTGATGACCTTTTTGCATATCTGTTGGACATTTGGCTGTCTTCTTTGGACAAATGTCTAAAAGATGGGCAAAGGGATTAAATAATTATATATTTTTTTTACTGAGTTATAGGAGTCCTTTATATATTTTGGATATTTATCTAATAATCTGGTAATAAGGTTTATAAAAATTTTCTCCCATTTTGTAGGTTGCTTTTTCATTCTGTTTCTTTTTCTCTGCAGAAGTTTTTAAGTGTGATGTAGTCTTATTGGTTGATATTCGCTTTTATTGTTTGCTTTTGGTGCAATATCCAAAAAAATCATTGCCAAGACCAATGTTGAGTACCTCCTTCCTTCCGTTTTCAAGGAGTTTTTTGGTATTACATCTCAAGTTTAAGTCATGGATCCATTTTGAGGTAATTTTTGTGTGTATTGTAATATAGGGTCCAATTTCATTTTTCTGCATGTATAATGGTATTTTACATTATAATGGAGTTCTCAAATACTCATTTTGAGGTTGCATTTGTGTAATGAGCACATTGTCTTGCTCTTTATTGTTATCTGTGATTAACAATGCATTGAGGGGCTAGTAAAGATTATAGAGGAGCTAAACCTTCTTGATACTGCCACTAGTTAAGCTTCCCCATGTCTAATTGACAAAAGAAGAGAATCCTAAGACTAGTTTAATTTTCCATATTTCCTCCATCTTTCCAAAAGTTTCGGTACAAAATCTCTTTTTCCTTACTCTTTCATTTCTGTGCTTTCCATTTCCATTTCCAATCTGTAGTTCCCCCTACTTAAGATTATCTTATTCACGTATGACTTTATGTTCAGATATATACTTGATCCCAAAATGATATGGCTACGAAAGAGGTAAACAGAAGTGAGTCCATGTGCACGAGAATTTCACACATGCTAAATTAATTATGTAGAGATAATTATCTGTGCGTCTCAGATAAAAGTTAAGCAACTCGCCTAAGATCGTACAGTTGGTGGAGCTCAAATTTGTCTCTTTCTACAGTCCGTGTGTTTTGGCTCCACGATGTGAACTCCACACAGTAGGAGCATTGTGGGAAAAAACCAGGCCAGATTTGACACAGTTCTTTGAGACAAAAAGACCAGTCAGAAGAAAGAAAAGTGATTGAAACCACGGGTTATTTTTCATTGTCTTTTTATAATGTCTTTTTTGTGTGCCTTGCATGGAGGGGAAGGCCCGGAAAGCCCTTTTGTCTGCTCATTAACTTATTAGCATCAATAGAAATGTTTTTAACCATGACTAGCCACTCTGTCTCCTCCTTCTCTATTGGTTGTGTTAAAAGCAGCATGATACTGGAAGTAAGGGGAGGGAGAGGCTGAATAGGAGACATTTCCTATAGAAATGATAGTCTTTAATTTCTTTTACACTGATAAAAATATCAATTCCTTCATCAACCCTCAACACACCGCATTTTCGGACACATCCGTGTGTATCCCACAGTGTCCTTTCCAAAACCAGAACATATCAGTAACTGCTTATAGGTATGTTTTGAATTATATGGATTCTCCAATCCTCAGGTCAGATCCTCTTTCAAAGTACTAATTCATCATTTTCATACAGATGAACAAATCATCAAACACGTCTCAAAATCATGCTGAAAGTTCTGATTGGGGTAAAATAATTAGGTTATATGCAGTGTTATTGCCCCCAAAGGGTTTTCAAAGTACACAGCTAATTTGAATCCTTGAATAACATAATTCTCTGAAAATTAAGTCACAAATTTGTCCAAATTACTCTTTTGTGTAATCACTATGTTTAGTTATGCGCACCTAGAATTTCTCTAGGAGTGAGAACTGCCTATTTTTCAGTGTGTTAAAAAAGTATACACGATGCCAGATTTACTCAAAGACCCATTTTTTTCCTAGTCTTCACCTAGTTAAGAAATCAAACATTTACAAAAAGCAAGCTAGCCTTTTATAGTACTTCTTACCTGAAGTCTCCCATCATTATAATTTGTGCATTGCATAAGTAGCAAAACTCCCGAATGAGTTGGAACAATTATGTACTCATGCAACTAAATAGGAGAGAACATGGAAGTAGCTTCCAAGAAAGAAACATAATGTTCGTTGAAGTTTACAAATTTCTCTGTACATTTGTTTTAAAAGTAGGTGATGGGAAAAGTTTCCAACTCCCCCATTGATACGCAATACAATACTTGAGATTAAAAAAAAAAACAACAACAAAGTTTTGCCCTGCAGAGACGCCCAACCTGTGCTGTGTTGGTTTGTAAATAGGCAGTGGTGCCAGAGGAGTGTCTGCAGGCAAAATCCACACTCCCCTGGGCAGAAAACTAGCCCACAGTGACACACCTGGCTGGCAGCGCCAAATCCTATTGATGATTTTAAAGCCAAACAAAGCTTTCAGGTACCTGTCTAAAGGAAGATCCAGTTGTGGATATTTCTCGAGATTATGTTTCACCAGAATGAGAATAAGCAACCTTTCTTTATTTGCTGTTTTATTTGCTGAATGTAATTATATATTCAAATATACAGTATCCTCTCCTGTTATGAGTAATCAGGGCATGCAAATGTGCAGGTTTCAACTTTACATTTGAACATGTTTCCCTGGAAGACAAGCAGTGGTATTTTTTTTCCACGTGTCTTCCTGCGGGAAAATATTGGCTCTTTGACAATTAAGGTCCTTAGGATTTATTTACTATACCGTTAGAGAAGGATAATTCTTATTAACGTATCCCAAATATCAAGAAAAAATGAGAGGATAGCAATTTATTCTATAAATCCATCTAGAACTTGTGTATTTCATCTGCATAATTAGCTAATTCTCCCCCACACAGATAGTGTGAATCTCTAAACAGCTACTGACTCAAAAAACAAATCGAAATCCTAAATGAACCTTTCCTAGGATTTTAAACTCCAAATGAAATGAGATTGTCTTTAGTTTCTGTACCTTTCTATAATATCCAGAGCAATATATGATAATACCTAACTCTTGAGCATTTATATATGTGCTAAGCACCTTATGCTCTTTATTTAATGTAAACGACATTACCAAGAGTTTGTGAAGTCTATTTAATGTCTACCCATAATTCTCCGTCGTGTACACCAAATGAATAGATTGCTCTCAGGCTATTTGTTTCTGAATTCTTTCAGCTTGTGATTTTTTTCAGTCATAGTCTGCTTTTAATGCACTGAAACTGATTGGACTGGGTGAGCCCTGTTCTTATGTCATGGGTACGAAAAAGGGTTCATATCAATCATTAAATGTCAGTGTGAAAATGAAACAGTGGAAGAAAAGTACACAGCTAGGCTCTATCATGTCTGTCTGCATAGTATAAGAACAAAAATCATTGTTTTCCTTCCTAGTCATAATTCAAGTTCATTACTTAGACAATAAGGAATTTCAGAGGACGAAAAGTATAAGATAATGCAAATAGATCAATTTGAAAAAGCATGAGAAAGGTAATTTTCTAAAAAGGATGGTAAGGACAGCTTTAGTAGGGCTGGATGTCTGGGAATGGACATGATCAATGAAATATGGAGGAAAACCTTAGGAAGAGAAAACAGAATTGCTCAAGGTGAACTTCCCAATGTCCTCTCTGATCAGTGCTGTTGACTCATCTGGTCCGGTTGGAAAGAATTTTCAATATGATGATGGCACTTTTCCCACAGAGCACATAGTGTTGTGGAAAGATGATGGACTTTTGTGTCCGACATTCTGGAGTGTTTGGCTTTACTCTACCACCTTGAGCAGTATCAACTTTAAGTTACTTGAATTTCCTCATCCTGTATCCTGCTTTGTTAATGAGCTGTGAATGCGTCCTCAGGACTGTGTGAGACGCCAAAATAGCATATGCACACCTTGAACGCTGTGTCTCAGGCATGCTAGGACCCACCCAGGTATACCAGCTGTCCCTTCAATGTTCCTGGATTCTAGCACTGGCTTTCCTTTCAGCTTGTTGCTGGATCTTGGCAAGTAGTTTATGCTCAAAGTTTCATTATGTTTTTCATGATAAAGTAGGATCACATTAAGATTTTATTTATTTATTTGACAGAGAGACAGAGCACAAGGAGGGGTTGCTGCAGAGGGAGAGGGTGAAGCAGTCTCCCTGCTGAGCGCAGAGCCCAGCGTGAGGCTCGGGCCCACAACCCTGAGATCATGACCTGAGCCAAGACCAAGAGTCCGGTGCTTAACTGACTGAGCCACCCGGGCGCCCCAGGATCACATTATTTCTAAGAGGCCTCTCAAATCTTGCATTCTAGGATTATTCCAAAAGGGGAGAATTCTAATAGAATTATTGATTAGACATAGTTAATTCTTAACAGCTAAAACTAAGTTCTACCTCTTAAAATTTTATCCAAATGACTGGAACCTATACACACTCTCCAAAAGTTAGAACTGCATTTTATACGAATACTTATCTTCACAACCATAGACGTTTCAGTCTAGTTGGGAAAAAAATCATTCACTGTTGTGACAAGAACAGTTGTATAAATTCATTTGGGGTTCACTCTTCATTGCAGGATCTCTGCACAATTTTCAAATATCATGATGGCTTTAGCATGATTACAGCTTTCTGAATTTACAGGTGACTACACAAAGATACAGAAAAGTTAGATGAATTACCCAGTGCTCACCCATGAGGAACGAAGTTGAAATAGAACCTAGTTTTCTGATGCCCAAAATTCCATTTTCCCCACTCCATCCCCCACCATCATTACCTGATCCTGGACTCCTGAAGA
The DNA here is from genome assembly GCF_002007445.2 of Ailuropoda melanoleuca. Lineage (NCBI taxonomy): Eukaryota > Metazoa > Chordata > Mammalia > Carnivora > Ursidae > Ailuropoda > Ailuropoda melanoleuca. The sequence goes on along the minus strand of NC_048238.1, from coordinate 82,059,340 downwards.
ACTAATTTGCTTTTGAGAAGCTCAGACATGTCATTTTCTCTAAGTGCTGCTTCAGTCTTTTCAGGGGAAAGGACATCTCTAGTTCAAATTCAGCCGAAATAACACCGTCTCAGCTGAGAAGATCACTTACGTCCACCCAACGTATACGTTGCTGTACTTTCTGGTTGATAGTTTGGCTCTTTGTGAGGAAATTGATCTTTCAGAGCCACTTAGTACCGTTTCTCAGAGTCCTACAGCAGTACTTTGCTAAATGGCATCCCGCTCATCTGGATGTGTTGAGTTTCCAGATCATAAACTCCTAAAGGGCAGAGTCTATGATTATTTGGCTAACTTTATATCACTTGTGACTGTGGATGCTTAATAAATACTATTTCATGGTAATGATGATGATGACAAGTTAATGCTCTTCAAAGTGTCAACCAATCAGTCAATTTCGTGAAAGTCAAACTGGTCATTTGATGTTATAAAAATCCAGTTACTTGATTGAATGAATTATTCAAATTGTAGCTGTTGCTTTTATGCTTTTATAGACATCACATTAAAGTTGCTTCCATATTGAAAAGAGTTAAGAGAAAGCGGGAACATATATATTCATTAGTGACCAATTTTACCTCATTAGTCAGAAACTACAAAAAGCTGAGTAAAACTGTTGAAATCAATAAAATATAATCACATAGTGGCATTGACTCTCAGCAATTTCCTGTAGGTAGCACTTCTAAGCCATTAATTTATGGCATAATATTCTTGGCAGACGAACTCCCCGGCTCAACTTCATTAATGATGTCCTCGCGCAGTTCTAATTGAGTGCCCAAGCCAGGAGGCTTCCAGGTACCATTTTTTAACTTATATAACTTTCACCTCCATATTGACCTTAGAAGAATCAAGTAAAAGTTAATCCAATGAAGACAATGAACAATGGATATTTCCAGCATCAGAATAACTTGGTAAGTGCTTTAGCATACACCTTTACTCAAATGTTTATATACAACTTCAAAAAAAGAATAAAGGTGGAGGATTTGCTAACCAATTCCATGACTTAATTCTGAGTAGTAAATGTTCTCACCACAAAAGGGAAATGGTAATTATGTGATCTAATGGAAGCATTAACTAACTCTATCATTTTACAATGTACGTGTATCAAATCAAAACGCTGTATAACTTTAAGCTCATGCAATGTTACCTGTAAAGCATATCCTAAGAAATTTGGGAAAAATACAATAATCGGCACTGTAGAGTTTATGGAAGTATAGGAACATAGATCAAGGGAGCAGGAGAGGTTTGGGGTTTGTTTTTGTTTTTTTTAAGATTCTATTTATTTATTTGACAGAGAGAGAGACAGCCAGCGAGAGAGGGAACACAAGCAGGGAGCATGGAGAGGAAGAAGCAGGCTCCCAGCAAGGAGCCCGATGTGGGGCTTGATCCCAGGACCCTGGGATCACGTCCTGAGCCGAAGGCAGACACTTAATGACTGAGCCACCCAGGCACCCCAGGAGAGGTTTTATAAGTAGATTGACTCATATAGTCAAATGATTTTTGAGAAATTTGCCAAGGTAATTCATGGGGAAAGAGTGATCTTTTGAGGATAGTTCTGGGATAATTACATAGACATGTGCAAAGATAGAAAAAGCTGAACCTCGACTTCACACAATATATAAAAATTAACAGAAAACGTATCACAGACCCAAATTTAGGAGTAAAAATTATAAAAGTAAGAATAAAGCAGGAGATAATCTTAGCAACCTTGGATTTCACAAAAATGTATTAAAGAAACTTGAACAAATTAATAGTGAAAGTAATAAATTACAGGTCATCAAAATTATAAGCCTTTGCTCTTAAAACGGCAATGATACAATGAGGAAAACGTGAGCCATAGACTGGGAGTAAATATTTGCGGTGAAAATAATTGACAAAGAATTTATACCTACAATATTTATCAAAAAACTTTTAGAATTGTTAGAATACAAACGACTGAATTAAAACTGGGCCAAATAGTTGATAAGTTAACAAAAGAAGGCACTCAGCAAATACGCACATTAAATTATGCTCAGGATCATTCACAGTTAAGAAAATGTCAACTAAAACCATAATACTATACCACTGCATACACTAAAAGGGCTAAAATTGAAAAGAATGAAAATGCCAAGCATGGTTAAGTACACGCATACAATGCTAGTGGATATTCGAAATGATACGATCACTTTGAAAATAGTTAGCAGTTCCTTATAATGTTGAAAATACACCAGCCATTCCACTCCTAGGTATTTACCTAACAGAAATGAAAGCATAGTCTACACAAAGATTTGTACGTGAATGTTTGTTCATAGCAGCTGCATTTGTAATCATCTCAAACTAGTAAAAAAAAAAGTCTTATCGATATAAGTAAACACATGAAAAATTTCAGAGTATTTATATAACAATGTTACTCAGCAAGAAGTTATTGATAAAAAAAAAGATACATCTAAAACTTTGTAAGATTTTATTTATTTATTTGACAGAGAGAGAGAGACAGCCAGCGAGGCCGGGAACACAAGCAGGGGGAGTGGGAGAGGAAGAAGCAGGCTCCTAGCAGAGGAGCCTGATGCGGGGCTCGATCGCAGAACGCCAGGATCACGTCCTGAGCCGAAGGCAGATGCTTAACGACTGAGCCACCCAGGCACCCCAAAGCTTAGATGTATCTTAAAATAATTATGCTGAGTGAAAACCAGAAAATAAAGAGTCCCTATTGAAGAATCCCATTTATAAGTAAATCTTTATAAAGTGCAAAGTAATCTATGCTGGTAACAAATATCACTGGTTGCTTGGAAAATGGCAGCTGGATTGTCTAGGAAGAGAGAGATTACAAATAGGCACCAGAAAGCTTTTAGTGGTAAAAAGCTATGTTCATTTTCTTCATTGTGGTGATGGTATACATATATTTAAAAAATGTATACTTTAAATATTGGGGATATATATTTACTAATCTCAGTATATGTGGAAATTAAAGTCATGGGAGAGATATATAGAGTCACAAGCCAGTGAGGTCTAAGAACAACTTTCTTTAACTATAACATGTAATAGGTAGAGAAAGTTGTGCTTCCAAAGGAGAAGAGATGTAATGGGTAGAGAGCCAGAAAAATAAAATAGGTAAGTATGGTATTGTGGAACCTAAGGGAAGAATGTTTCAAGAAGGATTGAGTAGCTCATCAACAGTAAACAATACTGTTGAGAAGGAAAATGTGAACAGTAAAGTCTGTTTAATTTAGAGGCACTGGTGACCAGAGCCACATCTGTTTTTATGGAAGATAGGGGGCAGAAAGCTAAACAATAGTGGGCCAGTAGAATAAAGACAGGGAGACAGTTAATAAAAGAAAATTTTAAAGATTTCTGGCTGATAAAAGCAAAAAAACAGAGATACGGAAGTTCTGGAAGTTTCCAGAGGTTGAAGAGAAGTTATGGAAGGTTTATTTTTTTTAATTGAGAAAAATATTACATTTATAACAATGTTGAGCTTGACCTGACTCCTGAAGTCAGTTTAACTTTCAGAAATTTTCAAGCCCTTGTTCAACATGACCATTTAAAAAAACTAAAAAGTTTGAATTAATTACATTAAAATCAAAGACACAGAGACTCAAAAGTCATTACTTCGTATTTAACTATATTATATTTATACTTGATGTTATTTATGCTAACTGTATCTGTATGGTGGGAATAATATACACAATGTTGTATTACTGTACACCTCTTTTCAACTGTATGGTCAGTAAGAACGTGTGGTGGTAGCTTGAAATCGGCCATGGTGGGAGTTCTTACTCCACAGAAACTGGTAAATACTACAAATAAGGGCTTGATTTATTCATTTCTGTTGTTGTCGTCTATTGTCTAGAAAGAACAGGATAGAGATCATTTTAATCCTTATTAAACAGAAAACTGTGTCTTACCATTACACCGTGAATAGTACAAAAAAATTGAGAGGATATTTTTCTAGCATTCAAAAAGTATTATGTGATACCAAAGAAAATCCCATCACTGACAAACGTGCTTTTACATTTTTTCCCTCTCATTCATTAACATAAAGAAAAACATTTTTCCTTGTTCAGACCAGCATGAACATCCACGGAATCAGCCTGAGACGCAGGAAGATACATCTGGATCTCTACAAATAAACATCTCCAGTGCTGAGTATTGAGGTACGAAGCAGGGAGCCGTGAAACCGCGCACAGATATCGGAAGATAAACGGAAGGGGGAGGGAGCCGCTGTGTCCGGGCACCGGGAAGCGGTAGCCACCTGCACGGGGGAGCAGGAGGACCGGACCTGCACCTTCAGACAGCAGACTGAGACCATGAGCCGGGGGTGCATGCTACCAGACTTCTCACAGAACTCTGGAACTCCGGTGTCCTCACTGGATCCAGACTGAGGCTGGGAGCTCCGGGAGTGCACACGGGGCGGCTGGCGGGCCACCTGCACCGGGGAGCGGGCAGACCGTGGACCCGCACCCTCGAGACAGCAGACTGAGACTGTGAGCCGGGAGCGCGTGCCACCAAGCATCTCACGGAGCCCCGGAACTCTGGTGTGCTCACTGGATCCAGACTGAGACTGGGAGCTCCGGGAGTGCGCGCGGGGCAGCTGTCGGCTGGCGGGGTTAGAAACACAAAGGACAGAGACGCGCCGGCCCTGGAAGTGAGGGCTGGGATGCCGGGTATGGGGCGCACAGCCCAGGATGCTGCACGGTTGAGCAGCACCAACAGAAACAGAGTTAAAGTGGCCAGAACATCAGTGGAGAACGGTCCACGATCCCTCTGTTTTGTGACAGAGGCTGAATTTGGGCCGCTGCTGCTCTGACTCTCAGAAGAGGCACAGCAGACCACCAGGGAAAGCTGCCAGAGAACAAAACCCTGAAAATACTGGCTCACAGGGTGCCATCCCCATCCCCCCTCACGGGGGACATGGAGACTCTACCCAAACGGGGTTTCCTGAGTATCGGCGCGGCAGGCCCCTCCTCCAGAAGGCAGGCTGAAAAATCAAGAAGGCCACAACCCGGAGCACCTGAGTGGCGCAGTCATTGAGCGCCTGCCTTTGGATTAGGGCGTGATCACAAGCGTTCTGGAAAGGAGTCCCTCATCGGGCTTCTCCGCTGGGAGCCTGCTTCTTCCTCTCCCACTCCCCTGCTTGGGTTCCCTCTCTTGCTGGCTGGCTGTCTCTCTTTCTCAAATAAATAAATAAAATCTTTAAAGAAGAAGCCCACATCCCTAAGATCTCTATAAAACAAGGGTGCATGGCCTGGGTCCCAGTCAATAATTTGGGATCTGGACAACCCCGCAATCTCTCATCAGAATGACGAGAAGGAGAAGTCCCCCCCCAGCGAAGAAAAGATAATGAGTCTGTGGCCTCTGCCACAGAAATAATAGATATGGATGTATCCAAATTATCAGAAATGGAATTCAGAGCAACAATGGTCAAGATGATGAGTAGACTTGAAAAAAAGTATTAACAAAAATGTTACTGAGAATATAAAATCCATAAGGGCAGAAATGAGAGCGAATCTGACAGAAATTAAAAATTCTATGACCCAAATGCAGTCAAAACTAGAGGCTCTGACGGCCAGGATCAACGAGGCAGAGGAACGCATTAGCGAATTGGAGGATGGGTTAGTAGAAGAAAAAACGAAAATAGAAGCTGGTCTTAAAAAAATCCACGCCCACGAATGTAGATTACGGGAGATTACTGACTCTATGAAACGATCCAATGTCAGAATCATCGGCATCCCTGAGGGGGTGGAGAAAAACAGAGGTCTAGAAGAGATATTTGAACAAATTGTAGCTGAAAACTTCCCTAATCTAGCAAGGGAAACAAGCATTCGTGTCCAAGAGGCAGAGAGGACCCCATCCAAGCTCAACCACGACAAGCCTATGCCACGTCATGTCATAGTGCAATTCGCAAATATTAGATCCAAGAATAAAGTATTGAAAGTGGCCAGGGCAAAGAAATTTCTCACATACCAAGGCAAAGGTATCAGAATTACATCAGACCTGTCTACACAGACCTGGAATGAGAGAAAGGCTTGGGGGGGCATTTTAAAGCTCTTTCAAAAAAAAACATGCAGCCAAGGATCCTTTATCCAGCAAGGCTGTCATTCAGAATGGATAGAGAAATAAAGACGTTCCAGAATCGCCAGTCATTAACCAATTTTGTAACCACAAAACCATCCCTACAGGAGATATTAAGGGGGGTTCTATAAAGGCAAAAAGTCCCCAAGAGTGATACAGAGCAGAAAGTCACAACCGATACAAACAAAGACTTTACTGGCAACATGACATCATTAAAATCATCTCTCTCAGTATGCAGTCTCAATGTCAATGTCTTGAATGCTCCCAAGAAACACCACAGGGTTGCAGATTGGATAAAAAGACATGACCCATCCATTTGCTGTCTACAAGAGACTCATTTTGAACCCAAAGATGCATTCAGACTTAGAGTAAGGGGATGGAGTACCATCTTCCACGCAAATGGACTTCAAAAGAAAGCTGGAGTAGCAATTCTCATATCAGATAGATTGGATTTTAAACTAGAGGCTATAGAGAGAGACACAGAAGGGCACTATATTATTCTTAAAGGAAGTATTCAACAAGTGGATATGACAATTATTAATATATATGCCCCCAACAGGGGAGAGCAGCAAGATACACAAGCCAACTCTTAACCAGAATAGAGACAAATAGATAAAAATACATTAATAGTAGGGGACCTCAACACCCCACTATCAGAAATAGACAGAACACCCTGGCAAAAACTAAGCAAAGAATCAAAGGCTTTGAATGCCATACTCGACGAGTTGGACCTCATAGATATATATAGAACACTACACCCCAGAACCAAAGAATACTCATTCTATTCAAATGCCCATGGAACATTCTCAAGAATAGATCATGCTCTGGGACACAAAACAGGTCTCAGCCAATACCAAAAGATTGAAATTATCCCCTGCATATTCTCAGACCACAACGCTCTGAAATTGGAACTCAACCACAAGGAAAAATTTGGAAGAAACTCAAACACTTGGAGGCTAAGAACCATCCTGCTCAAGAATGACTCGATAAACCAGGAAATCAAAAAACAAATTAAACAATTTATGGAGACCAACGAGAATGAATACACAACGGTCCAAAACCTATGGGATACTGCAAAGGCAGTCCTAAGGGGGAAATACATAGCCATCCAAGCCTCACTCAAAAGAATAGAAAAATCTAAAATGCAGTTTCTATATTCTCACCTCAAGAAACTGGAACAGCAACAGAGGGACAGGCCTAACCCACTGACAAGGAAGGAGTTGACCAAGATTAGAGCAGAAATCAATGAATTTGAAACCACAAGTACAGTAGAGCAAATCAACAGTACTAGAAACTGGTTCTTTGAGAGAATCCATAAAATTGATAGACCACTGGCAAGACTTATCCAAAAGAAAAGAGAAAGGACTGAGATTATTAAAATTATGACTGAAAAGGGAGAGGTCACGACCAGCACCATTGAAATTGCAAGGATTATTAGAAACTTTTATCAACAGCTATATGCCAAAAAACTAAACAATCTGGAAGAGATGGAGGCCTTCCTGGAAACCTATAAACTACCAAGACTGAAACAGGAAGAAATAGATTTCTTAAATAGGCCAATTAACTATGAAGAAATTGAGTCAGTGATAAACAACCTTCCAAATAATAAAACTCCAGGCCCAGACGGTTTTCCTGGGGAATTCTACCAAACATTCAAAGAAGAAATAATACCTATTCTCCTAAAGCTATTTCAAAAAATAGAAACAGAAGGAAAGCTACCAAACTCATTCTATGAGGCTAATATTACCTTGATCCCCAAACCAGGCAAAGACCCCCTCAAAAAGGAGAATTACAGACCGATTTCTCTAATGAATATGGATGCCAAAATCCTCAACAAGATCCTTGCTAATAGAATCCAACAGTACATTAAAAGGATTATCCATCATGACCAAGTGGGATTCATACCTGGGATGCAAGCATGGTTCAACACTCGCAAATCAATCAATGTGATACATCATATCAACAAGAAAAGACTCANAAGGCAAGAAACAACAATTGTTGGAGAGGATGTGGAGAAAGGGGATCCCTCCTACATTGTTGGTGGGAATGCAAGTTGGTACAGCCACTCTGGAAAACAGTGTGGAGGTCCCTTAAAAAGTTAAAAATTGAACTACTCTATCACCCAGCCATCGCACTACTGGGTGTTTACCCCAAAGATACAGATGTAGTGAAGAGAAGGGCCATATGCACCCCAATGTTCATAGCTGCATTGTCCACAATAGCCAAATCATGGAAGGAGCCGAGATGCCCTTCAACAGATGACTGGATTAAGAAGCTGTGGTCCATATATACAATGGAATATTACTCAGCTATCAGAAAGAACGAATTCTCAACATTTGCTGCAACATGGACGGCACTGGAGGAGATAATGCTAAGTGAAATAAGTCAAGCAGAGAAAGACAATTATTATATGATTTCTCTCATCTATGGAACATAAGAACTAGGATGATCAGTAGGGGAAGAAAGGGATAAAGAAAGGGGGGTAATCAGAAGGGGGAATGAAACATGAGAGACTATGGACTATGAGAAAGAAACTGAGGACTTCAGAGGGGAGGGTGGTGGGGGAATGGGATAGCCTGGTGATGAGGTAAGGAGGTCACGTATTGCATGGTACACTGGGTGTTATACGCAACTAATGGAGCATCGAACTTTACATTGGAATCCGGGGATGTACTGTATGGTGACTAACATAATATAATCAAAAATCTTTAAAAAAACCACGAGAAACGTGTTTGATGGGTATGTGGAGAAAAAGGAACTCTCATGCACTGTTGGTTGGGATCCAAACTGGTGCAGCCACTGTGGAAAACAGTGTGGAGGTTCCTTTAATAATGAGAACTACTCTACGATGCAAGAATCGCATTACTGGTTATTAACCCAGAAAATACAAAAACGCTAATGAAAGGGATGAACGCGCTCCTGTGTTTACTGCAGCATTATTTACAACAGTCAAGCTGTGGATGTAGCGCAAGTGCGTCTCCACAAATGAATGGATAAGGAAGAATATATACATATGCAATGGATTATTATTACACCAGTAAAAAGAACGCAATCTTGCCATTTGCAACAACATGGATGGAGGCAGAGAGTACAATGCTAAGCAAAGGCAGTCAGTCAGAGAAAGGCAAATACCATGTGATCTCACTCATGCGTGGAATGCAAGAAACAAAACCAATGAGGGAAGGGAAGAGAGAGAGACAAACCAAGAAACGGTCTTAACTATAGAGAACAAACTGATGGTTACCAGAGAGGAGGGGGGTGAGGGATGGGGGAAATAAGTGATGGGGAGTAAGGGGATATGCTTACCAGGATGGAACAACAACAAGAAGAAACGTGGTGGGAGGGAATCTTTTCATTAACATTAAATAAACCCTGTATGGTCAAAAAATGCAGCCCTAAACAACAACAAAAATATACAGTGATTAAAAAAACCCACAAATTTTCTGAAACTCATTGTGCTGCCATATACTCCAGACTACCTCCTCCTCACATTTCTGTATATTGTCTGGCACGCCATCCTGGCAGTCTCCTAAGCCATAAATCTGCTTATCCATACCACCACATCCAAAAAGAAATAAAAATAAAAATGCTATAGTTGCGTTTTGAAAATCATAAAACACAAACAGTCTGTGATAAACACTGCTCTCCCATGGTTGACTTGGATTTGGATATTAAATATTTTATGTGTCATAGAAAGGAACTTTCTTAGTATTGTCACCTTCACGAAATCTAAAAGGCTGGTGTTAAAAGTTATTGCTCTTCTTTGAATATTCTTTTTTTAAAGATTTTATTTATTTATTTGAGAGAGAGAGAGAGCACAAGGAGGGCGAGGGGCAGAGGGAGAGCGAGAAGCAGGCTCCCCACACCTTGGGATCGCGATGTCATTACCTGAAGGCAGATGCTTAACTGACTGATCCATCGAGGCGCCCCTTGAATATTCTAAAACATTCCAGTTTGGATTAGCTTTCAGATTTTAGGGCAGGAGGGATATAGAGCGACCCAAGATTATGTTTTAGCACATTTAGAATAAGTCTGTTTACGGTTAACAACAAAAATACCTTCAACTTTCAGCTATGGAAAGGAAATACTCTAAAACAAAGTTGTTTTTTAAGGAAAAGTTACATCTTCACAAAAATAATATGTTACATCGTCTTGTTGGATTGTCCCCTTATTATATAGTGTTCTTTGTCTCATCACAGTCTTTGTTTTAAAATCTACGTTGGGGGGCGCCTGGGTGGCACAGTTGTTAAAGGTGTGCCTTCGGCTCAGGGCATGATCCCGGCATTCTGGGATGGAGCCCCTCGTCAGGCTTCTCCGCTGGGAGCCTGCTTATCCCTCTCCCACTCCCCCTGCTTGTGTTCCCTCTCTCGCTGGCTGTCTCTCTCTGTCAAATAAATAAATAAAGTCTTTAAAAAATAAAAATAAAAATAAAATAAAGTCTATGTTGGGGCGCCTGGGTGGTTCAGTCAGTTAAGCATCTGACTCTTGGTTTTGGCTGGGGTCATTATCTCAGGTCTTGAGACAAGCCCGTCCTCTGGCCCCATGCTGGGCATGAAGCCTGCAAAGATTCTTTCTCTTCCTCTGCCCCATCTCCCCCACTGTGCGCACGTGCTCTCTGTCTCTCTAAAATATGTATGTATATATATATATATATATAAAAGGGTCTATTTTGTCCAGTATGAGTACTGCTACCCTGGCTTTCTTCTCATACCCATTTCATGAAAAATATTTTTCCACTACCTCACTTTCAATCTGCAGCAGGTGTCTTTAGGTCTGGAGTGAGTCTCTTGTAGGCAGCAAATAGCTGGGTTTTTTTTTTCCATTCCATCACCCTATGTCTTTTGGGATGATTAGTACATTTCTATGCAATGTCCTGATTGATAGGTATGTATTTAATGCTATTTTGCTGCTTGGGGTTGTGGTTTTAGTTCTTCTCTAATCCTTCTCTTGCTCTGTTCTCTCACACGTTGCTGGCTTTGTTTAGTGATATACGTGGATTCCAGTTTCTTTATCTTTTGCGTATCCATTACTGGGTTTTGATTTGTGTTTGCCCTTGTAGTTGTATACGTCATCTGCAATCGCAGTCTGTATTAAGTTCCTAGTTGATCATGTTTGAACCCATTCTTTACTCCTTCTTTCCCCCATGTTTTAGGTATATGATATCATACTTTATATCCTTTTGTTTTGTGAGTCCCTCAACTGATTTTTATGGATTTACTTATTTTTACCTGCTTTTGTTCTTTCTACTTTTCTTACTCTTACAGCATTTCCTGTCCATTCAGGGTCCCCTTTAGCATTTTTTGTAGGGCTGGTTTAGTGATGATAAATTCCTTTACCTTTTGTTTATTTCTCCTTATATTCTGAGTGACAGCCTTTCCGGATGGAGTATTCTTGGCTCTAGATTTTTTTCCTTTCAGCACTTCAAATATATCATGTCAGTCTCTTCTGGCCTACACCATTTCTGCTAAAATATCAGCGGATAGCCTTATGGGGTTTCCCATGTATGTAACTATTTTCTCTTGCTGCTTTTAAAATTCTCTCTGCATCACTACTTTTTGCCATTTTAATTACTGGATGTCTTTCTATGTGGACCATCATGGCTTGATTTTATTGAGAGATCTCTGTGCCTCCTCATCTGGACATCTACTTTCTTCTCCTGGCGAGTGAAGTTTTCAGCTATTATGTCTTCAAAAAAATTTTCTGCCCCCTTTCTGTCTCTTCCTCTTCTGAGAGCCCTATAATGTGAATATTATTTTGCTTGATGGTGTTCCTGAGTTCCCTACATCTATTCTCATTTTGCATAAATTTTTCCCTCACCTGTTCAGCTCGATTACATTATTCTGTCCTCCAGGTCACTCATTTGTTCCGCATCCTCTAGCCTGCTAGTCATTCTATCTAATGTATTTTTTAATTACATTTATTGTGTTCTTCCTCTGATTGGTTCTTTTTTATATCTTTGCTAAGGGGCTTACAGCTGTCCTCCACTCTTTTCTCAAGTCCAGTGAGTATCTTTATGATAGGTATTTTAAATTCTCGATCAGGCATATTAGTTATATCTGTTTAGCTTAGGTCTCTTGCTACAGTTTTGTCCTATTCTTTCATTTGGGACATATTCCTGTGTCTCCTCATTTTGTCTAACACTGTGTCTGGTTTTTTGTGTTAGAAAAGTCAGCTACATCTCCTGCACTTGAAAGTAATGGCCTTATGAAAAGAAGTCCTGTAGTGTACCCATTATGGTATATAACGTAAAGGAACTAATCAATAGTAATACAATAATTGTAGGGGACTTTATCACCCCACTTACATCAATGGGCTGATCATTCAAATGGAAAAGTCAATAAAGTTGGACCAGATCTATTTAACAGATATATTCAGGACATTCCTTCCTAACACAGAAAAATACACATTCTTTTCAACTGCATATTCTCCAGAATAGAGCACGTATTAGGCCAGAAAACAAGTATCAAAAAATTTGAGGGATGCCTGGGTAGCGCAGTCGTTAGGCGTCTGCCTTCAGCTCAGGGCATGATCCCAGCATTCTGGGATCGAGTCCCACATCAGGCTTCTCTGCTGGGAGCCTGCTTCTTCCTTTCCCACTGCCCCTGCTTGTGTTCCCTCTCGCGCTGGCTGTCTATCTCTGTCAAATACATAAATAAAAAATCTTTTAAAAAAAATTGAAAACATCGAAGTCCTGCCATGCATGTTTTCTTGCCACAGTCCTGTGAAAGTCAAAATCAACCACACGAAAAAAATCTGGAGAGAGCACGAATACATGGAGGTTAAATAATATGCTACTAAACAATGAATGTGTTAACCCAAGAAATCAAACAAGAAATTTAAAGATACACGGAGAAAAATAAAAATGAAAACACAATGGTCCAAAATCTTCGGGATGCAGCAAAAGCAGTTCAAAGAGGGAAGTTTATAGCAACACAGGCCTCCCTCAAGATAAAAGAAAAATCTCAAACAACCTAAACTTACACGTAAAGGAGCTAGGAAAAGAACAACAACCAAAACCCAAAACTAGCAGAAGGAAGGAAATAATAAAGATTAGAGCAGAAATAAATGACCTAGAAACTAAAAGATCAGGGGTGCCTGGCTGGCTCAGTTTGCAGAGCATGCTACTGTATCTCAGAGCTGGGGGTTCAAGCCCCATGTTGGGTGTAGAGATTACTTAAATTAAGAAAAGAGAGAAAGAAACTAAAAAAAATATTGGAACACATCAATCAAACCAAGAGCTGGTTCACTGAAAAGACCAAGAAAACTGATAAATCTCTAGGTAGACTTATAAAAAAAAAAGAGAGAGAGGACTCAAATGAAATCACAAACGAAAGAGGAAAAATAACAACCAACACCACAAAAATACAAACAATTGTACAAGAATATTATGAAAAGTTATATGGCACAAATTGGACACCCTTGAATGGGTAAACTCCTAGAGACACATAAATTACCAAAACTGAAACGGGAAGAAGTAGAAAATTTGAACAGACTAATTACCAGCTATGAAATTAAATCAGTAAAACAAAAACATAAGAAAAACCTCCCAACGAGCAGAGTCCAGGACCAGACAGCTTCACAGGTGAATTTTTACCACACATTTAAAGAAGAGTTAATACATATTTTTCTCAAACCTTCCTAAGAAATAGAAGAGGAAGGAAATTTTCCAAATTAATTTAATGAGGCCATCATTACCCTGATACCAAAACCAGATAAAGACACCACACACAAAAAAAGAGAACTACAGGCCAATATCTCTGATGAACATAGATGTAAAACTCCTCAGAAAAATACTAACAAAATGAATCTAACAATACATTAAAAAATCATTCACCGTGATCAAGTGAGATTTATTCTAGGCATGCAAGTGTGGTTCTATATTCAGAAATCAATCAATATGATACATCACATCAACAAGAGAAAGGATAACAACCCTTATCAGAGTAGGCTTAGAGGAAACATTCTGCATCATCATTAAGGCCATATATCAAAGACCCACATCTAGTATCATCCTCAAAGGGGAAAAAAAACGAGAGCTTTTCTGCCAAGTTCAAGAATAAGATAGATATGTCCACTCTCACCATTTGTATTCAACATAGTACTGGAAGTCCTAGCCACAGCAATCAGATAACAAAAAGAAATAAAAGGCACCCAGATTGGTAAGGAAGAAGTGAAACCTTCATTACCTGCATCTAGAGAACCCTTAAGAGGCCACTGAAAGACTACTAGAACTGGTAAGTGAATTCAGTAAAGCCACAGGATAGAAAATCAATGTACAGAAATTCATTGCATTTCTATACACTAATAATGTAGCAGCAGAAAGTGAATTTAAGGAAAAGTATCCCATTTCAGTTGTGTCAAAGATAATAAGATATCTAGGAATGAACCTAACCAAAGAGGTGAAAGACCTGTACTCTGAAAACCCTAAAACACTGATGAAAGTAACTGAAGATGACACAAAGAAATGGAAAGACATTCCATGCTTATGCATTGCAACACCAAATATTTTTAAATGTTATACTATCCAAGCAATCTACAGATTTAATGCACTCCCTATCAAAATATCAACAGCATTTTTCACAGAACTAGAACCAAAAAATCCTAAAGTTTGTGTGAAATCACAAAGACCCTGAAAAGCCAAAGGAGTCAGATAAAGAAGAACAGAACTGTAGGTCTTAACAATTCCAGACTTCAAGTTATATTACAGAGCTATACTAATCAACACAGTATGGTGCTTGGCAGTAAAACAGACACAGAGATCAATGGAACAGAATAGATAGCCCAGAAATAAACCAATGATCATATGGTCAATTAAGCTTCAACAAAGGAGGCAAGAATAGGAAATAAGAAAAAGACAGTCTCTTCAACAAACAGTGTTGTGAAACCTGGACAGCAACATGCAAAAGAATGAACTGGACCACTTTCTTACACCATTCACAAAAACAAACTCAAAATGGATTAAAGACCTAACTGTGAGACCTGAAACCACAAAAATCCTAGAAGAGAACACAGGCAGTAATTTCTCTGACATCTGGCATAGTGACATTTTTCACACAGGAGTGTGGCAAGGGAAACAAAAGCAAAAATAAACTGTTGGGACTACCTCAAAATAAAAAGCTTCTGCACGGTAAAGGAAACAACTATGAAAACCACAAGACAACCAAATGAATAGGAGAAGATATTTACAAATGATACATCAGATAAAAGGTTAATATCCAAAATACATGAAGAATACATTTTAACACATACAAATACATAACCCAATTAAAAAATGGGCAAAAGACCTGAACAGACATTAGGACATCCAGATGGCCAGCAGACACATGAAAAGATGGTCAACATCACTCATCATCAGGGAAATGCAAATCCAAACCACAATGAGATACCACCTCACACCTGTTAGAATGGCTAAAATAAAAAACTCAAGAAACAATATTGGCAATGATGTGGAGAAAAAGGAATCTTTGTGAGCTACTGGTGGGAAAGTGGACTGGTTCAGCCACTCCACAGTGAGAGTATGGAGGTTCCCCAAAAAGTTAAAAACAGAACTACCTTAACGATCCAAGCATTTCAGTACTGGGTATTTATCCAAAGAATACAAAAACACTAAAGATATACACGCACACCTACATGTTTATTGCAGCAGTATTCACCATAGTCAACATATGGTAGCAGCCCAAGAGTCCATCAATAGATGAATGGATAAAGAAATGGTATGTGTCACACATATATACACACCATGGAATATTATGCAGCCATTACAAAGAATGAAAGTTTGCCATTTGCAGTGACTTGGATGGATCTAGAGAGTATAATGCTAAGCAAAAGAAGTTAGTTAGAAAAAGACAAATACCATGATTTCACTCATGTGTGGAACTGAAGTAACAAAAGGGAAAAATGGGCAAAGAAAAAGGCAAACCTGAGAAATAGATTTTTAGCCATAGAGAACAGAGGGTTACTAGAGGGGAAGGGAGTAGGGGATGGGTGAAATAGGTGAAGGGGATTAAGTAAACACTTAGTTCATGAGCACTGAGTAATCTGTGGAAGTACTGAGTCACTATACTGTACACCTGAAACTAATATTTTAATTCCAGTGCAGGTAGCATACAGTGTCATATTAGTTTGAGGTATACATAAATAAATTACAACCCAAAAAAGTATTTGTTTCCAATAAGAGATATAAATGATAATGTTCCATGTCACTGCGTCTACAAACATTGTTGAATAGTAATGAGCAGTGCACCTGGCTAGCTTCGGCAGTGGAGCATATATCTTAATCTTGGGGTTTTGAGTTCGAGCCCCATGTTGGGGTTAGAGATTACTTTAAAAAAAAAGTAATGATGATTATAAATAATGAAAGTATGTATATTTTGAATTCTGTAAAACATACATGTTGATCAGTTTTTCAACCAAATTCTTTGTTTTATAATTGTCCATGAATTCACAATGTATATGAAGATACAACATAGAAATAATAAACCTCAAACTATTCCAGCTCCTAAGAAATTTTCAAATTAACGAATTATCTTTGTTGCTTGCAAAATGCTTTATTTTAATCTCAAATTTAAATCAAAACTTGACATAGAACTTAATATTTGTTTACACTAGCTAAATTATTTGATCGCATTTATATAGCATGGTACTTCTTTGTGTAAGTGTTTTACACGACAGTTTTTAAAACTGAAAAAAACACTTGATAATGTTCATCACAATTCATTAATGTATTAACACTTTATTCAGTGTATCAAATTGTATAAAGTTCAATACAGGGAACAATATGATAACTGTTCAATGTGCGTTTCTACCTTTTAGTAACACTACACCAGGAATTTGTATTCCATTCAGTTGGATTTTATCTTCCATTTATGTGATTTGATCAATGAGAAATGGGTACACAATGTCAAGTTTTCTTATTTTAACTTTTTTTTAACGAGCAGGTCAATGATTTTCGGGGTTGAGTGGTGTAGTATAGAGAACATAGGGAAATGGTACAAAATGACACTTAAAACCAATGCCTATAGTCATCTTTTTGTGGTTATAACTAAGTATTAATTTGTGTTATTCACTTTTCTTTAGAAGATAAATCAAAGCCATAAATTTGAATTTGAGATACATACACAATATATACACAACTTTATGCAAGACTTTCCGTGCATTACTCTACATTTTAATATCCTAGAATCTGAATATCTGCGGTGATTTGTCTTTTGACTTCATGGAACAAGAAAAGAACATTCAACTAGGGAAGGTTATACTGATAATGAATGAAGTTCTTAAATTTGAAAATGTCTTCTTCTCCCTTTGTACCCACTACACAGTGTCCTATGTGCATTCATTATGAGAATAATGTCAATCACAGCTTTAACACCTTACCGTGGAAGGAACTAATGAGAAAGCACATTAGAAGGTGAGACTTCATGTTCATTTTGAAATAATTGGTCTTCATTTTTCTTCTTATAGAAGTTTAAATCAGTTTATCATAAATCTGTCTGAACCATTAATTTTGCAGCATTCAGGTAAAGTCCAGCACCTTGTTTATACAAAGTTAATGGGGAGAGGATAGAGTTCATCTGATCTTCAGTGGTAAAATCACCCATTCAAGTCCTTAGCATGATCCCTTGCAGTGAGAGCACAGCATGCCTGCATATGTCATTGGCGATTCTTAATAGAAGGTAATTCCAAAAACTCACCCCCTCTAACCATCTGGGAGGCCAGTTGTCTCCCAGCTCAAGCTGAAGGGGAGGAGAAAGATCTCCTGGGGCCTGTGGTGCTACATGATGGCTCATGGCTAGCCTTCTAGCAGCCAGAGGGAGGGCAAAGCCTGGGCTACCCTGCCCCATGCAAAGTCCTGATGTTGCCTCCCTGGCACTTGCTTAGCTTAGGGACCTTGCTGTTACGTGTCTGCCAGAAGCTTTGTTGTCCACTGTCCTCCCTGAGCTCAAATGAATTGTTTTCAAATTCAATGATTCTTTTTTTCTGATTGATCAAATCTGCTGTTGAAGTTTTGTATTTATTTTTGTATGTTCTCCATTTTATTTTTCACCCTCAGAATTGGTTTGGGTTTTTTGTATGTTTTCTATCTCATTGTTGAATTTGTTTTGTTCCTGTGTTTCTGTTGATATCTTTATCCTTGTTCTCTTATAGTTCACGGAGTTTCTTTAAAATCATTATTTTGTATTTGTCAGGCAATTCATAGATGTTTATTTCTTTGGGTTAGTTACTGGAAGTTTATTTTGTTCCTTTGGTGGCATGTTGTTGCCTTGGTTTTTCATACTCCTTATAGTTTTGAGTTGGTATCTTCATATTTGAAGGAACAGTCATCTTTTACTGCCTTTCTAAGACTAACCTGCAGGTGAGTGGGAAGTTGCCGCCTGATTTGGGTGCATGGTGGCACAGATACGAGAAGCACTTAATCAGTGTAAACTCTTATTATGATGATAATTATTACCTGGCAAAGAGAGCAACATTTAACAGAGTTTTAGGCTCTATACTTTCCAGAGAAAAACAGCCATCCAAATGAGTGGAGAGAGTAGGCTAAAAGAGAAACACAGTGAAAGAAAATAGCGTATGGATATTCTGCAATGCCAAATACTTTTTTCTTTTTAAGATTTGTATACATTTATCTGAGAGAGAGAGCACATGTGTGAATGGGGGGAGGGGCAGAGGGAGAGGAAGAGAGAGAAGCTCGAGCAGACTCCATGCTGAGTGTGGAGCCCACCATGTGGGGCTCGATCCCACAACTCTGAGACCCTGACCTGAGCCGAAACAGAGAGTTGGACGCTTAACCGATTACACCACCCAGGTGCCCCAACGATGCCATATACTCTTTTAGATGCATTGCAAACATACTTTTCTTTCATCTTCACAGCAGGCTACATAAATATCATGACTCTTTTACAAATGAGGAAGCTAATTTAACTGAGGAACTTCTCCAAGGCTTAAGAGCTGCCAAGTAACAGAGGGAACACAGCTATCAGGTACCAGTGGGTATTCAAATCAAAGTACATTTGACTGTGTCTCTTTCTCGGAGAGAGGCTTTGGGGCTTAAAGGCCAGAGGAAATGAAAAGCTACCATAAATTGTGAAGGCATAGCCGGCAATTTAGTTAAATCTAAGTGTTCTTTTGATTCTGTTTGTGTACATGTTACCTACTGCGAGTCATGTGCAAGCTATGTGCAAAGATGCGTGTGGTCGCCAGGCAGGGCTGTACCATTTGTGCCGTGTACATGGTGCCCAGTCAAGGGAGTTGAAGTCCGGTCCACGATCCACTCACCAAGCCTTGGACCTAAGGTGCATAAATTTGCCACAGAAGAGGTGCTTTTTGTATTGCTGTTTACTTAGTATTGACTGGGGGGATCGTGTTTATAAGACTGTTACTCAGAGGAGACTCAGGGCCCATTTCAAGCCTGGGGTGACAGAAGCAAAGTAATGCAGGGTGGCCTCTGACCTTCACTATAATTTATTTCTTACTCTGTACTGAATAGTTTGGGATGTTGTTTTCTTTAATTTTACAATTCAATTTTTTTTAAGATTTTACTTATCTATTTGAGAGAGAGAGCATGAGCGGGGGTTGGGGCAGAGGGAGAGGGAGAAAGAATCTCCAGCAGACTCCCTGCTGAGCAGGGAGCCCGATGTGGGACTCGATCCCAGGAGCCTGAGATCATGACCTGAGCCAAAGTCAGACGCTTAACCGACTGAGCCACCCAGGCGTCCCTTTACAATTCAGTTTCTTAGTGAATTTACAACAATATAAGGGTAACTATGACTCATGAAACATCAACACAAAACTCTACCGAGGAGTGTTTCATGTAAAACAACCCAGGGGAGAAGATGCATTTCTTTTTATTAGCTCTGATATATCATGTCCTGCTTATAAGAAATTACTTCCAATTTTTTATCATAATGTAGTAGTCCCATTTACTCTAAGGAGTTTCCCAGCTGTCGTTAAAGCATATTCAAAATAAGCAGAAGCCATAGGAGTTTGAGAAGGTGTGGAACAAAAATTTAGGTAGAAAAAGAATCAAATGCTGAGGGCTGGTCAGTTGGTATGCAACAGAAATTCACACTCACGTAAGGAAATGCAGGATTTCACTATACAGTACTTCTTGGGGCACCTGGGTGGCTCAGTCAATTAAGCATCTGACTCTTGGTTTGGGCTCAGGTCATGATCTCAGGGTCGTGGGATCGAGCCTCTTGTCATGCTCTGCGTGAGTCTACTTGAGAGTCTCTCTCCTTCCCCTTCTGCCCCTGCCCTCACTAGCACACGCGCGTGCACTCTCTCCAATCAATCAATCAAAGTACTTTCATGAGGTAGTGGAAACAGGAATTGAAAACTATTCATCCCGTGTGTCCATCTCTCTACTTTCTTCTGGACTCATGGTTTTTCATCGTTGCTTCTATTTGACCTTTTCATTTTCCTTTCTCTACCGACTGGCTTTACCAGATTATCTCTACACAGGGTATAAGAGAGCTACCCCACAAGTCTCAAGTCTTCTTTCTGTTCCTTAAGGAGATTAAAATCACATTAGACCACACAGATTTGCTTTTTAAGCAGAATAGCTGATTGTGGAAAGAAGATCGTGATCCTTGGTACCCAGTTCCTCATGTACCGGGGCCACATGCGTACTTTCCTCCTTCTACTGTTTCCCTCATTGCAGAGGCATAAAATGAGTCCTATCTCCCCTATTTGGTAGAGGCCTTTTTTTATCCACTTCTAAATAAATGATGATGTAATCAAAAGGTAGGTATTTTACTGTTTGGCTGCCAACTGCATTTCAAGTGAAGAAAAAGAGAAAAGGATTTTCATAGTGAAAGACAGTTGCTCTTTAATAATTTCCCCTGTCCCGGTGATTCTGAAAACTACGTGAAACCTGGAGGAATTGTTAAAACAGAGATTACTGGGCTCTACTTCCAGAGATAGATTCTGGTTTAAGAAGTAAAGGACAAGGCATGAGAATTTTTATTCTCAATAAGTTCCCTGGGGCCACGCTTTTATTTTTTATCTCTGCGTACATATGTAAACTCTGCACCGCACGTGGGGCTCAAACTCCCGACCCCAAGATCAACAGTCACAGGCTCTTCCCGTTGAGCCAGCTAAGTGTACCTCCTGGGGCCACACTTTGAAAACCACCATGTCAACGTATTTGTTGCTATTATGTTTGGCTGAGTGCAAATTGACTTTTAATTTTTCTCATACGTAACTTAATCAAAGATGCTCTGCTAGGCTAGAATCAGGCAGGCAGAAGGCAGGAAGGAAAAGGAAATTATCCAGAGCTCAATTGGTTTTGTAAAATATACTTTAAATCCATTCAATAGCTGCTCACATTAGGCTCTCTTAACGGTTCCTTTCTGAACCTACTAGTATGTATTTGTATTGCTGCATCAAAGGAAAATAAAAAGAAAGGACAAAGCAAACAAAATCTGGCTTGATAAGATATGATGTTGCTCATAGGGACATTAAAATGCAAAGACCAAACACAGAGGAGATTAAAGAGATAAAATGTTTAGTCTCATAAGGTACCATTTTATTAAAAGATTAAGAATTAAATAATTCACCTTCCTTTCAGGAGAAAAATATCTGGTGAGAGATAATAAAGGATTTGAAATAATAAGAAACTAAATTCTACCAAAAATGTTTTAAAGTCATGTGTTCACTGAAAGCCTCGGTTTTAAAAAATCTCTTTCATAAACAATATATTCTCGTCTCATTGGTGTTAATATGGTCAAGTTCAGAGAGCTGTATCCAAAGATACACAACACTGTGCATTTGTCAAAAGCCATGGAACTTCACAGCAGAAAGGGTGAACTTAATGTCTGTAAATTTAAGGTAAATAATGTAGGAGGTCAGGAGAGCCCAGGGTGGGAGGCAGACCATGATAAAAGTCTCTTTATTACATGTGTATGCAACAACCTTACTCAGGGGAGGATAGATGCTGACATAAGTAATTTTGGGAATGAGTGGAGACTAGAAAAGCAAAAGGAACTGTACATATAAACACTGTAGGCTAGGGGCGCCTGGGTGGCTCAGTCGTTAAGCGTCTGCCTTCGGCTCAGGGCATGATCCTGGTGTTACGGGATCGAGCCGCACGTCAGGCTCCTCTGCTGGGAGCCTGCTTCTTCCTCTCCCACTCCCCCTGCTTGTGTTCCCTGTCTCTCTGGCTGTCTCTCTCTCTCTGTCAAATGAATAAATAAAATCTTTAAAAAAAACAAAACACTGTAGGCTAGTTGACAAAACTATTTCCCGTGAAAATATTGTTTAACAATTCTGAGACTGCTATAAGATGTAGACTAGAACTGAGCAATCTAAGTTAATTGATGGAAAATGGTGAGAGCCAGGAGTCTTGTTATTGGAATGGGAGGCTACAGACAAGCAAGGGGAGGAGGCTAGAATGATCATGTGGCAACCGAGCAGAGTGGGAAACATCACTCTGAACTCATGTTTACATGATAAACATGATAGATGAATATAATATGTATAATAGACTATATAGAGATATAGTGGAAAGATTAATAGCTGTATGCAAACACAGATTTTTATACTTACATAGATTTCCTTACTCTAACAGCTGCCAAAACATAGAAGCAATGATACCCCAGGAGCAGTGAGCATAGCCTGCACACGGAATTTGGTTTATAGTATTCTTCTCCAATAAAGGGAATCAAGGTTACTCACAAAAGAGGCTGATTCAAGGATCGGGAGAGGTAATATAAAAGACGAGCCCCCAGCATCTTGTAGTGAACAAATTAAGGAAATGTTCAAAGAATCAGAATGTTGGGAGTGCGTCAAAGCAACACAGAAGACGACCGGAAGAGCTCTCAATGGCCAAAACTAGTTCAGTTTTTCAAAGTACTAGTAAAGAGGTATAAAAGTATAACCATGAGCCTATTGATATAAATGACTGAATAAATAAAAAAATGTGATAAATGTGGGAGAAGAAACAAATCTCCCATGAAGAAGAATTCCAAATAATTTATGCAGAAACTATACCTTCAAGATGGTGGACCACGGTTCTCAGTCTTCAAGTGTGTGCTTCACAGAGTATGGACAACAGAAACAGTAGGAAATGTCCAATGGAAAAAAAACTAATGCTACGTCAGCCAGGTGATCAAGGTGATCATCATCAGTGATAAACCATCTGGTTAGCATGTATCTTTGATGTGATGAGAATGACATTTTACCTCTGGAGTCTTCCTCCCCACAGTTTGTAACCCCAATCTAATAGGAAAACTTCAGAAAAATTCCAGTTGAGGGACATTCTACAAAATACCCACAATACTCAAAATTGTCAAGGTGATCAAAAGCAAGGAAAGTTTGAGAAACTGTCACAGCCATTTTGTTTCTACCTAGGAATAGACTGGCTAAAATTTGTAATCGTTTTTTTTTTCTTTTTTGCCATTTATCCTCACCTCAGAAATCATGGCAGTGGTATGGATGGCAGCTTCAGCACTGAAGAAACCAGATGTTTCCATGGCATTTCTGTTGTTAGATTTGACCAGCTTTGTGTTTATCATGAGAGGTCAGCCTGCACACCTGAGGAATAAGAATTGTCTCCTCTTCCTTGGCTGCGCACCACCATGATCACCAAATAAAACAACTACTCAACAAAAAGCTATGGAAAAAAATTAACATGGAATGATTTAATAGAGAGTGAAGTCTGAGAAAAATCAGTTAAGGAGGGAACAGTTGGACTTATGACAGGAATTGGTCATAATTGGAGCTAGGCGTGAGACCGAGGAAGGAACTCTGAGGGCAGAGAAACCAAAAGGAAAGACCCAAGAAGGAAATGGGGTCTGGTGATGAAAGAAAGATGGCAGTCATGTTTATAGAGGTGTGAAAAAGGGTGCTAGGTAAGAATAGAGAAGGAGGCAGTTGGGTCAAGTGGTACCTTGTGGGCCAGGGTTCACTTTTTGGATTTGTTGTTAGTTTTGGGTTTTTTTCTGTGTTTTGCTTTTTGTGGTTATTTTGATTTTATCATTAGTTTTTGAGGATTTTCAGTACCAGAGGGATGTGACAGGATAAGCTTTATTTGTCTCTTTATAATCATTTTTTTGAAGCAATACATACAAATATTCATTACACTGAATAAATCTTCTATGCAAGTTGAAAAGTTAATTCATGGATGTCTGTCCCAAGTGTTTAAGTGTTAATTGTCCTCCAACCTCAATATCATAACTCTGAAAGCTATCTCCTCTCTCTTCCAAAAGAAAAAAACCATTTTAATTGAACCACGTAAAAATATCATAGGTCACATGTGGCCTCTTGGCAAAGATACTTGTCCCTGCCCCTGGACTTCCTTTTGGTACACTCCAAAGATTAAACACAGAGTGACGTGCAAAACAACTTCCTCTTAATGACCTGTTTTGGTGGAGATATTTCATCTCCATTTGATAGCTGGGTTGCCGAATGCCACCAATGTGGGAGAATTCTTAGGGAGACACATTGGTGCCTTTTGTGTCTGTCTTCTTTCACTTAGCACAATGCTTTCTAGGTTTATCCATGCTGTAGCATGAATCAGTACTTTGTTTCTTTTTAGGACTGAAAAATAGTCCGTTGTATATCACATTTTCTTTATATATTCATCAACTGATGAACATTTGGTTTGGGTATTATGAATGACGCTGTGGATATAGATTTTCAGATCTCTTGGGTATAGACTTAGGAATGGAATTTGCTGGGTTGATAACTCTATCCAATTTTTTAAGTAACTTTCGGACTCTTCCAAATGACTGTAATTCTTATATTTTCACCATCAATGTGAGAGTGTCATTTTCTCCCCATACATTCCAATAACTAATATTATCTGTGTTTTTAATTATAGCCATCTTAGTGAGTGTGGCGTATGGTCTCATCGTGGTTTTGATTTGTATTTCCCTAATGAGGAATGATACTAGGTAATTTTATACATTGTGTATGTATCAGCAAGGCTTTTTATTATTGCTTTGTGCAGCTGTTTTTTAAGTCAGGTAGGGAAAATGTACAAAAATAGATAAATGTGCTTTTATACATTATATTTCCTATTATGTTACTGTTTGGGTGTTTTTTGTTTACTTATGAGGACTTAAGTTACTGTCTATGTCCCTACCTTTCAGCCTGAAGAACTCTTTTTAGTATTTCGTGTAGGGCAGATATGCTACCAACAAATTTTCTTAATTTGTATCCCAGCAATCATCCACCCTCTTAGGCAGCCACAATGTTCAACAATTGTCTCTGGTTGCTTTCAACAAATGTTTTCAAGGAAAATGCTGTTCACAACAGGCAATTACTTCTTGTGTTCTTCCTACTCACCCCATATCTTTTCCCTATAACAAAAGATAACAAGAATGACTTTCAAAATAAATCTTTCAACCACGGAGCTGAAACAGCATTTAGAAGAAATGGAACAAAATGGTATATGTGGAATATAATTTAAGTTCAAGAAGCTCAAATATTGATAGCTCATAAACATGAATGAGAGATACTGTTTTTCCTTTGTAATAATGAGAAATCCAAGATATTTTGAAGCCCTTGCTTAGACTATGATGGAAAATAAGTGTCCCCACTTTTCATTAATAATAATACTACATGTGCTTTCAAATCCCTACTTTCCAACATGTATAATTATCTTCTGCCACCCAGAAAAGAAGCGCCTGCCTGGAAGTAGGTTTTTGTTTTTTCAAGCTTAATTTCCCAGAAGGTACAACCTGAGGGCAATCTAGAATATGTAAGAAATACTTGCATTTATTTGGAAGCTTGGCATCCAGAGTTTATCCAAAGCAAACTACAGACAGCTGTAATAGTCTACTAAAGCTCTGTAAACACATCTTCCAGACATTGGGGAATGAAGATAACTTCTGGAGTCTCTGAGTTTATGGCAGGTTAGCATTTTGTCACCTCAAAGCATGAAAACAGTACTTCATCCTCATGCTATAATGACAGCCCTGGCTTACTGTCTCCAGTGTCACAAATCTCAGCAAAAGTCTTTGAACTCGCGCCTACAGGTTCAATCTGGTATCCAGCTCTAAGGAAGAACCTACCTTTTAGATGACT
The DNA here is from genome assembly GCF_002007445.2 of Ailuropoda melanoleuca. NCBI lineage: Eukaryota > Metazoa > Chordata > Mammalia > Carnivora > Ursidae > Ailuropoda > Ailuropoda melanoleuca. The sequence continues at coordinate 82,033,231 of NC_048238.1, read as the reverse complement.
TACAGATCCAGAGTTCTGAGGTTCAATATCAAGTCAAGGATACCGCTATTCACAAGGACCTGCCTCTTTGTTTCAGTTAAGTTGAACTCCTTATCTCAACCATTTAAATGGTCTCATCTTAGCACTATGTACATTCAACTAATGAAGAAATCAAAGGAGTCAAACAGTGCAGAGGAAATGCAAGTTCCAGAGACAAGTTTTTTTCCTAGTTTTTCCACCTGGTTTCAATGCCGGAATATGTACTATTATACTTAGATGGTGTGCTTTGGTGGAGCAGATATTCATGTCAGCTATTAATGAGTGAGCTGTTAGGAGGCCTATGTTCTAATTATGGCCCATCACATATTAACTCTGACATTTCACTTTCTAGGCTCAGTTTTCATATCTGTTGAATAGAGATAATCATAAGGTTGTCTCCATCTATTTAATGAGGACAATCATAAGGTTATTGTACACATCAAATAAAAAATAGGTATTTAAAGCACTAAGCATCATTCCTGGCACTAAAGCTCAGTCGATCTGTTGGGGGATGAGACGGTAGAGGAAAAGATGGTGGACAAAGAAGGACATATGGAGGAAGAGAAGAGAGGAAGAAGAGAAGTAAAGATAATAAGTGGCAGTGATGGTTCGGGTGGTGCTGGAATGGTGGCAAAGAACATGGGTTTCTGCCACAGTGCTTGTGTTACCTCAAACGAGTTTATCAGTCTGACCCTGCCCCCGTTTTGTAGTGTGTAAAATCTAGAATCTGATTGTAATAATTGCTACGCATGCTTGCAGGACTGTAGTGAGAATTTAGTGAAATAAAGGATGTGAAAGAACTTTGATCCTTCCTGAATTCAATAGAAGCCTAAAAGATTATTACTACAAAAAGCAGTCTGTGAAGCCTGTGTTAGGCAAATACATAATAATGGCAAGTGTTGCCTGACAAAGCTGCTTCTTTATCTCCTCCATAGCATTTATGTGGACCTGATTGGGCATGGAGAAGAGGAGAGGTATTATCTACCCACTCCTTAGAAGATTTTTCTCTAGGTAAAATAGAACATGTATTTGAAATTGACTTACATATGAAGCATTGCAGAGAATTGCTTCTTGTTGTATTAAATATACACCCATATTTGTATAAATGAATGACCTCTTCTAAAACTGTTTCAGTTCTTTGGAGGATGATACAAGTTGGATGAGTGTAAGAAAGTAGATCAAATGCTGTGAGGATCTCGAGTAACCAAGGGAATATTGAAGAAGAAAATGCTGGGGGCATCACGTTGCCTGACTTCAAGCTATATTACAAAGCTGTGATCACCAAGACAGCATGGTATTGGCACAAAAACAGACACCTAGACCAGTGGCACAGAGTAGAGACTGAAGAAATGGACCCTCGACTCTACGGTCAACTAATCTTTGACAAACCAGGAATAAATATCCGGTGGAAGAAAAGACAATCTCTTCAATAAATGGTGCTTGGCAAATTGGACAGCCACATGCAGAAGAATGAAACCGGACCATTCTCTTACACCATACACAAGCATAAACTCCAAATGGATAAAAGACCTCAATGTGAGACAGAAATCCATCAAAATCCTAAAGGAGAACATAGGCAGGAACCTCTTTGACATCAGCCACAGCAACTTCTTTCAAGACAAGTTTCCAAAGGCAAGAGAAACAAAAGCAAAGATAAACTTGTGGGACTTCATCAAGGTAAAAAGCTTCTGCACAGTGAAGTCACAGTCAACAAAACTAAGAGGCAACCCACAGAATGGGAGAAGATATTTGCAAATGACATCACAGATAAAGGGTTGATATCTAAGATCTATAAAGAACTTCTCAAACTCAACACTTAAAAAACAACCCAGTCAAAAAATGGGCAGAAGACATAAATAGACACTTTTTCAAAGAAGACATACAAATGGCCAACAGACACATGAAAAAATGCTCCACATCACTAGCCGTCAGGGAAATACAAATGAAAGCCACAATGAGATACCACCTTATACCAATTAGAATGGCAAAAATTAACAAAACAGGAAACAAATGTTGGCAAGTATGTGGAGAAAGGGGATCCCTCTTACACTGTTGGCGGGAATGCGAGCTGGTACAGCCACTCTGGAAAACAGTATAAAGGTTCCTCAACTTGTTAAAAATAGAGCTACCCTATGACCCAGCAATTCCACTATTAGGTATTTACCCCAAAGATACAGATGTAGTGAAAAGAAAGGGCAAATGGACCCCAATGTTCATAGCAGCATTGTCCACAGGAGCCCAACTGTGGGAGGAGCCAAGATGCCCTTCAACAGGCAAATGGATAAAGAAGATGTGGTCCATATATACAATGAAATATTACTCAGCCAACAGAAAGGATGATTACCCAACATTTGCATCGACATGGAGGGAACTGGAGGGGATTATGCTAAATGAAATAAGTCAAGCAGAGAAAGACAAGTATCATATGGTTTCACTCATGTGGAATATAAGCAATAGCACAGAGGACCACAGGGGAAGGGAGGGAAAACTGAAGGGGGAGAAATCAGAGAGGGAGATGAACCATGAGAGACTATGCACCCTGCAAAACAAACTGAGGGTTTCAGAGGGGAGAAGTGTGGGGGGATGGGATAACAGGGTGATGGGTATGAAGGAGGGCACGGGTTGTGAAGAGCACTGGGTGTTAAACGCAACTGACAAATCATTAAACACTATATCAAGAACTAATGATGTGCTATACACAGTGGCTAAAGTTAATAAAGAAATTATGTAAATTTTAAGAGACATGATGTCACTTGCTAGCATTTTAAGACATTTTTAGCTGTTAATGTAGGAATGAGTAAAAATTATTTCCAACAAAAAAAAACACAAAAAGCAAATGCTGTGGGAATCAATTCAATTAATAATCAAATATATCAAACTTTTTAAAAATGAATTGCCACACTTTTAGCATCCAAAGATACAGCACGTGAATGAATTGAACCATTTACCTTTAAGCATTGAACCTTGGAAGAAAACATTTTTAACAAGTTGTCTGGACCCATTCACTACCCCCCCCCACCTCCTTGGCCCTGTCCCTAACACTTTTTATTTTCTTGAAAGCATAAGGTCAAATTTTCTTTTCTATACTCAAACCACCTAGATTCTAAGATCCTGTTTTCAGACTGACCTGCCTTAGTTCCTGAAGCCACAGAATTCAATTAATTAGCAGAACTGATGTCTTAGACTTCTACCCATGCTCCTTTGGTCAGCCAATGACTCTATTTGAAATAGGTGGGTAGATGATGGACTGAGTTTCAGGAAATTCTAAGAAGATAAAGTCTATATAAAAATCACTTTAATTATGTAGAATCATGTTTCTTTTTTTTTCTTGTGGCTAAGTAGTATTGAGTGATTTACTAAAAGACACTTTGATGTATGGCAGTGTCTCAGTTATGAAATAAATACTCTAGGTCTTTATGCATTTGAAACCTAATTGATACTTCAGTTATGTTTTTACAACAGTATTGTCAAAAAGAAAGCCCTCAGAGCAGAAATTGACGATTTATACTAAAGGTAGAAACTGAAAAAGGCCTAGAAATCCAAGGGACCACATAGCATTGTAGAATGTCATTCTGCCTCTGAAATTTAATTTCCTCATTATAATTTGCCCAATAAAACACAGAACTCCTAGTTATATTTGAATTTTCCACAAACAACAAATACTTCTAGTGTAATTATGTTCCAAGTGTTGCACAGGGCATAGCGAGGCTAAAAAAACTGTGTATCTGAAATTCAAATTTATTTGGAAGCCCGTATGTTTATTTGCTAAATCTAGGAACCCTATTGTCAAATGCAAAGTTCAGAAGTGCTTGACATAGGTAAATTCTCAGGGCTCTTCCGGGGGGGACATCCCTATTTCTGTTGCAGGAGCAGCCTGGCAAGCTATGTACATATGAAGAACACATATAAGTAAATGTTTGTAAGGCAGTGGTTTTCAGACTTTACTCCCCTCACTTGGGGAACTTCTTAAAATCCTGAGTCCCATGCTACAACCTATGAAATTTTAATTCACCCGTTTTGGGGGAGGCCAGGGAATCTGCAGCTTTAACATAACCTAGGTAATTTTGATACAGGTGAGGTTTTTTTTTTTTCCCTAAGATTTTATTTATTTGAGAGAGTGCGGGCACACAAGCAAGGGGAGCGGCAGGCAGAGGGAGAGGGAGAAGCAGGCTCCCTGCAGGGAGCCCGCTGCGGGGCTCGATCCCAGGACCCTGAGATCATGACCTGAGCTGCAGACAGACACTTAACTGACTAAGCCACCCAGGTGCCCCTCTAATACAGGTGTTTTAAGACCATGCTTTGAAAAACACTGTGACTTTCTTCTACAAATCAGAAATCGTGGCTACCTGGACAATTTCCTCACCCAGCATTCATTTATGACCACACTAAAAATTGAACACTGCTCAGCACAGAAAGAACAACTGTGGACCACTCTGTTAATATTTCTTTGACTAACATATATTTACTGCTAAATAGGTTTTCATTAATTGCTGTGAATGTGAGGAAAAGTCAACTTAATCATGTTGAAATATGAGTGAAAGCCTTCTAGAAAGAAATACAATACACATTCCATTTAATAAAAAGAAATGACTTGTTGAATATTTGACGTGGCAGTAATAGAAGGAACTGGAATGGAGAAGCGGCAGTGTGGAGCAGTGTTCCGACAAGAGGAAGCTAATTAGAACACTACCTAAAAGCCCTGCACGAAGTTCATTGCCAATGAAGATTTAATATTCTGTAATATTCCTTTTTTCCCAATTTAGGATTTCAATACTTCCCCTTGAGTGTGTGTCTAGAGGGAACATTTGAGAGAGAGCAGGAGAGGGGGAGGGTCAGCGGGAGAAGCAGACTCCCCGCTGAGCAGGGAGCCCAATGCAGGACTCGATCCCAGGAATCTGGGACCATAACCTGTGCCGAAGGGAGATGCTTAACCAACTGAGCCACCCAGGCGTTCCCTAGACTAGCTTTTGATTGACCGTACTATAAATGGTTTGCTCTCTTGTGTCAGCAAATATCAAAAAAGGAACGTACACACATTGAGATGGCTAGGAGCGGGGGAAAAAGAGTCCCTTAATCCTTGACTGTTTAAAAAATATGTTTTTGTAAGGCATTACCCCACTCTAACATTACCTTTGATTCGCTAAGTCAAAGAAGGCTCCATTTCCACCTTGTTAGAAAGAACTGATGTCTCTTACAAAATGGAATGGCGGCATTTCTTGGGTAAGTTTTGTTTTTACTATGTGGGAATGAAAGCAGTGAATTTAACATCGTAGTTAGAAGTTTGATTCAGGAGTCAGGATTCTTGGGTTTATTCCAAAATCTGCAACCTAATAGCTCTGTGACCCTGAAGACACATATAGAGCTTGTCTTTGCCTCAATTTATACCTCTCAAAAATGGGGCTGGAACCTTCCTCCTTTCTTCTGAGGTTAAATGAGGTAGTGCGGGTAATGTCCTTAGAGTAGGGCCTGGTGCATACGAACTGGATTCTCAGTGAGTACGTGGGGGGTACATTTTTATCATCATGCTTCTGATTCATAGCCTTTTCAAGCATTTTCCTGACTGGTGGCAACCCTCACCTACCATTCGGTTCACAGTACTTTTGAGGGGACCAAATAGTGTCCACTGAGGCACGTGAACTGTCAGAGTACAAACTATGCGAGCTGAAACTAAAAATTTGTCTGATTACTTTCACCCGTTGATTTTGTCATTAGTTTCCGGGCCTTGTCAGTACATTGCGTGGTAAAGATAACGAAGGAGCACATCATCCTGGAGTGCTGAAGTTGGTACAGCTTCTGTTTTGATTTAGTACTGAATTTGAAGCCCAAATAAGTTCTCTAGCCCTTTTTCCTATTCTGGTCCTCCATCAATTGTGACTCATTGTAACTTACACCCTGAAAGAAATGCTACCAGGCCTTTCTCAAGGTTTTGTGTACACAGCCACTTCCAGCTATTTTCTCTGAGCCGAGTATGGACGTTTCCTGAGCTGTCCCACTCTTACCATGCCCCTCAAGACTAATGATACTCCCTGGCACAACCTAGACAATATATATTTGCTGAATGAATAGAAATCAATAATTTATCTCCACCAACGTAATCCATTTGCTTTTGTTTATGTCCTTCCCTTTTTGCCTGACATTATGCTTTATTTCTTTTTATTATTTTAATGAACTCCTCACCAGTCTCTCCACTAATATTGATTTGCCCAATGTTTTCATTCTGATCTTTACTGCCAAGTGTTCTTAGTAGAATTGCTCATGCCCAGGGGTCATATTTTCATCCAAGACCATCCTCTCCATATCTCCAAAACTTAGTTTGCAATGTGAACAATTATCATAGTAGAGAAACTCTGAATCAGTGCTCTGCATTGTAATTCCGAGCCAAGTTCCCTATTTTGAACCAGGCTTGAATCCATCATGTCTCTTAGGGAAGAGATATTTATTATAGAAGGTAGCTCCTTGATAAACAATTCCTACCTCTGTCTCCAGCCCATATTTGCCTATTGACCCCTAATGCACCAAAGGCTGTTAGATTAGTGCTTAATGATTAATATCCCAGGTTAGAGGGGCGCCTGGGTGGCACAGCGGTTAAGCGTCTGCCTTCGGCTCAGGGCGTGATCCCAGCGTTATGGGATCGAGCCCCCACATCAGGCTCTTCTGCTATGAGCCTGCTTCTTCCTCTCCCACTCCCTCTGCTTGTGTTCCCTCTCTCTGGCTGTCTCTATCTCTGTCGAATAAAAAAAAAATATCCCAGGTTAGAGTGGGAAATGCCAATACAATTGTAGAAAAAATAGACAAAGGCATATATGAGACACACTGAGTGACATTTAATAAAAAAAATGACTGGAAACTGGGGAGTAGTTGTTTCTCATGAAAGCATGGGGGTGAGCTTCAGTTTGTGTCTTGGGGAACAAAATCACCCTACCTAAGGTCACATGGAGTCAGACAAGAGACTCATGCCATCCAATAATGAATCTCTGAAATCCTGTGGGAGATGACCTTCAATGGATGAGTCCCAGCTTGGTCTGCTAGAATACCCTGCAGGGAGCTTTTGTAAAAGGGTTCTTAGCTTAAAAGGTATTCTTGGCACAAGGGGAGAGATTTCCACTGACTACTCATAAAGCAGATTGACCAACTTTACTTCTGCGTCTAATGTTTCCATATGGGCTACCTATAATGCGAAATCTTCTTTCTTTCTTTTAAAAAGTTCTGGCTTTTTCATAATCTAGATAGTTTAAAAGAGCTATAACTTTGAAGAGGCATTACATTCCATTTTTAGAAAGTAAAAATTGCTGTTCTCGAATGGAAACAAATTTTGCATCAAAGAGCTTGAATTCAATACAGAGGGGGAAAAAAGCCAAATATGTAAAGCATTCTAGCAGCTGGCACTGCTATTGGCAAAGGCTGTCTCTACACATGCAAAGTGAAGAGATAGGAAGTGGCTTTTAAATAATTCCAGAAGTTCTGCACCTTTATTATAATGATCTGAACCAACTGAAAGGTATCCTAGCCCAGTTGACACAAAGACCTAACTCAAACCTTCCCTAAGTCTTTTACCTAGAGAAGGGCAGGCTCTATGATACTACACACCTAGATGTTTAGAATGATCTAGATCATTGACGGCATTTTCCATTCTTCAGCTCCATGACTGTTTAGCAACATGGAACCAAAACTAAGGCCAAAGCAAGTAGTTGTAACCTCTTCCAAAGGGCGGAGACAATTGTCCTCAAAATATCTGGTGATGGAGAGAGAAAGAAGGAGGTTGTGCCACCCAGTACCATTACAGTGGAACAGTACTGACAGGCATAAAGCTGCCTGGATACCCAGAGCACAGGCGAACTATTACAGATGCAGCTAAGATCCACTGTGATCCGTCGATACGTAAGCACTGATGGCAACCTCTTCGTCAGCAAATATTTCGGTTAGAAGGCCACATTTTGACAAAAAGATGATTAGAAAAATGAAAGAGGGATTAATAATGTCTCTTGAAATATTGATTAAATTCTCACTGAATTCCAGCCAAAAAGAAGGAAATTGTAGCTATTTAGCAGCAAATGCTGATAACTGGGGCGGGGGGACACAACCAACCAGCAGACCCTGTGGCCGTGTTGATTCCGTGGGCAGTGAGACTCTCAAACCATTCAATGTCAACATCCCCCCACAACTAACTACTGGTATCCTGCCTATGTGTAAGTGATTGCTTAGGGGAACAAGAGAGACGAGAAGCAGGAGAGCGGGGAAGGAGATGTAAGGAAAAAGAAAGTGAAGACAGAGTTCATGTCAGTGGGAGGGCAGTATTTCAGCAAGAGCACAGTATGGCAGAGACAACCAACTTCGTTCTTCCACGTAGCTCAAGTTTTTGTGAAGGCTGTCTGCTTGGGGTTTGGGTCTAATTAATAGATCTCTCTGGTTCCCAGGCCCAGCCTGGAAGGGTTGGTATGGAAAGGGAGGCCTGGAAGGATCCACCCTTCTCCACATATGGGTTGGCTAGCCCAGCCCCTTTCTGCAAGTTGATGACAGTCTCCAGGGTTCCAGTCAACTAAATCAACCATTGTGTAGACAGGGCCACCCACCAAAGTACTAATTCTACGCAAGAGTTTTTTTGGGAGTGGGAGGGGGGGTTGCTAAGCAAATGAGTGCCACAATATAACTTGATTTCTTCATAAGGACAAAATGCTCCTAGATGAGCGGGAACCAGGGACGGAAAGCATGTCTTCATTTTCCGTAGGAAAATAAGGAGATCTCATTGGTAGGGATAACAGAAAACTCTTTGCCAATGATGTAACAGTCAGGGTGGTTGAGAAAGGATATCTGATACTAGAGAAGAATAGAAATAAAGAAAATGAAACTACCAGCACAAAATCTAAGTAGGAATTCAAATGAATGTTGGCAGAAAGGAAGAAACAGCAGAAACCTGTGTGACTAACCGTATCTGTAACAGATTTCCATTGGTCTTTTATGTGAAAATATTTGGGTGCATAATTTCCCTGCCAAGACAGCTATTCAAAATTCTAAACCCAGATTTTTCTATTGCATGAATACAGTTTTCTATTTCCTTTGTAACACAATATATTTGACAGATGGATTGAATCCATACGACATTTTATTTGGGCATTTTTTTATTCAGAATTTTTGTGTTCTCTTATAGCATACAGATTAAGGAAGCATGAATAATTGTTACCTCGGCCCCCATTATTTAAAAATGTGATCCATGTGATTTCTTTCTTGTTCCATAGGGTAGTGGAAAGGAAAGAAACTAGTCTTTTTCATGTGGTTGTTCGTTTGAGGAAATGTCTTAAATACAATTCCGTCTCATAGAAAAGCACTTAATCTGTGAGCGCTTCAGTCCAGAAACACTGGGCTAGATTATTGCTATGCCAACCACAGAAGCTTGTTGAATTTAGTTCCTTTGATCTACCCATCTGAAAGTCTACCTTACTTAGAAGAAGTCTCCAAAGTGAAGTGTCTTTGATCTCCTATGACCACGAGACCTCAGGTTCTCTTTATCTCTGGAAATCTCTTGCAAACAAACTTTTTCTAAGGCTTTGCCTACAGGACACTTTCAGAAAAAAGAGAAAAAGAAAGAAAAAAAAAGGAGCTGTTTAGGCCACATCGAGATACTATACAACTATCTAGTCAACTGTGTTTCCTCAAACAAGTTATATGAAATGATAAATGCTAATGAGTTTGGCCTAACACTTCCCCCACACTGCATCTAGGATATAATAAGCAACGGATTGATAATAAGCTATCAGATGATTGATTTGCTTGTGTACAGAATGATCAACCCTCAGAAATGATAATTCATCACCACAAAGCACACAGGTGTTGTACAGTGATGACATTTTTTTTAAAGAGGACTAGAGGGAGGAAATGAATTCTCATGGATCTTTGATAGTGAAACATGTTTCATCCTTTGGCTTGAGAACATCAGTTCATTTAAATTCCAGTGAGTTGACTGTCTTAAATAGAATTGTACAATTCCTAGAAATGTAAAGACTTAGGACTGTCCCCCAAGGAAAAGCCAATACTACTCTCTTTGAAATCATAGAAATCATGCCTCCATCTGAGAATGTGAAATAGCTTTGAAATTGATGTGTTTGGTCATTACGCACGAGCCCTTGACAAAGCTGCTTTGATTTCATAGATTGCAGATCCCTGCAACACTGCAAGAACCCATTCATGAATTGAGGTATTGATTGTGCTAATCTATACAGTGATTGCTAGAGGCAGCCTAATGAGTCCGTGCCGCCCGTACCAGGTGCCCTCGAGGCCCCATACAGGGCTGCAGTTGAAAGTTGGTTCCTTTAGCCCTGAAGATTCTGGTCGGCCTGAGTTCCTTATTAAAATAACAATATGCTTGTGTAGGGACAGACCCTAAAACAGTTTTTATTCATTAATCAATTCACTCTTTTAACAAATGTATTGAGATTCTACTATCCACAAGTTCCTTTATTTGAGAAGGTTCAAAAATGAATATGGTCTAATGCCAAATCGAGAATAGTCCTTAAAGATGGAGGGTAATAAGGTACAAGATGGATGTGTGGCAGGGATCTGAAATGGAATTAGACAATAAACTGCAATAGAAAATAGGCACTTGATGCGTATGTGCTGAAAATATGACTGATTCATAGTGTGAAGAAATATTACTAGGTAATGTATAGCTAAATTATATAATAGAGACCAAACCTATTTAGTGAACGTACTCCTCATGCATTCATACTGACTCAGGGCTTCGAAAAATCATTATCTCTTTCAAAGATGCTTTAGGATATGAAGTTTTCTGAAATAACTGTTAATTTCTAGAGGTTTGGGGGATACATTTTGACAATAAACAATAATGTACTATTACTGAAAACATTTTTAAAAATGGATTATAGGAGGTGGGGGTGATGGGCATTAAGGAGGGCACCCGGAGTAATGAGCACTGGGTATTGCAGGCAACTGATGAATCACTAAATTCTACCTCTGAAACTAATAATATAGTATAGGTTAATTACATTGAAATAATTTTTTAATGGAGTATATGGGGGCGCCTGGGTGGCTCAGTCAGTTAAGCATCTGCCTTCAGCTCAGGTCATGATCTCGGGGTCCTGGGATCGAGTCAGTGGGGAGTCTGCTTCTCTCTCACTCTCTCTGCCCCTCCCCACCATTCGTGCTCTCTTTCATGTGCTCTCCCTCTCAAATAATTAACATATTTAAGAAAAATCAAATAAAAATCGAATATATGATCTGATGCCTACTTTCAACTATCTTATTACCTTAGGAGAAAGATATGATACGCATACCGATAGATAGGAGTTCAATAGAATGGGAAGGGATTCGTTGGCAATTGAGAGGATGAGTGGAAACCAGAATAGACACCTGGAAAGAAGACAGGATTAGAAAGAGGCATCTCCAAGATGTCAGAGGAAACTGATAGAAGAGAACTAAACACATCTTAATGTTGCACATCATTATGTTCTTTAATTTTTCCTTCCTCGAGTTAGCCAAAATGATGCAAGGAGGGAAATATGCAGCTAGATTTTAAGCTTAACCAGCTTGTCCTGAGCAAGGATGTGCATATAGTAATAAGGCTAAGCATCCCGTTCAGCGGAGGAAAAAACACATCAGCCTCAGGGGATTAAATTACAGACAAACAAATGAGCAGCTCAGGGTAAAACTCTTCCTCGAATGAGTATTTATTCCCTAACAGTCTAAACGGGAGAAACAGAAAATAAACTGATGGGACAAACCCATTTAACCTGCAAGAACTGTAAATGAGATTTAGGTGCAAAAGGTAAGCATGGAGTTCAGTTTGGAATTAAAAACGTAAGAATTAAAAATTCTCACATCCACAGAATTTGGCTCCAGGAAGAAATTTAGGAATCCCTAAAAATATTGACACTACAACTCCATAACAATCCGAAGAAAACTATTATGATGATTCCAGGAGAATAATGAGCCATCAACATCCTTATGAAGATTAATTACGATGATGATGATTCGTAATTCCAGAAAAGGCTTCTAGGCAAACATTGATTCGTAAAGTGAAAGATACTCAAATTTATGTATTTCAGCTGTAAAATGTACATCATTCTTAAATGTTGTAATATAATCTATACTTGGAAGTTACCTACAAATATTTTAGTGAATAGATCCCTAAGTGGGTTGGCTACATTGAGAAGAGCATTTGTAGTAAAGGAAAACTTTTTTCATCTGGTCTAGGTTCTTCAGTTAGTCTAATAATTAAACCGATATAAAACAGATTAACAGGAGAAAAACAAATTTTGTATGCATGATAGCCCCAAAGACATGAGAGAGACCCAAAGACAGTCAGGAAATTGAGGCTTAGGAGAAGGGGGGAGGGGTCTAGGGCTTCCAAGGAGACCACAGTTCACAGGAAGATGAGAAGAGCAGATGTTTGGTAAACAAATGTTTGTCATGTCCTGCTCATAAGGCTTTCCTTAAAAAGTTATCTTTGGTAATAGCTCTCTTCCTGGTACAATCCCTCTATCTAAATTCTTTCAGGAAGCTAAGCGGTAGGGGGTGAGGGTAAACAGACTCTTCCTGAGTCTGTTGGGCCTTTATTGTCTTCAGCTCAAAATAATATACGTGCCAAGGTGGCATTTTTGGGGGTGGCATATTCTGGTCCCCCTCACATTACGCAGTCCATAATCTGTAGTCTTAATAAGATGCACTTTATAGCCGATGTATAGAACTAGCTCTTTCTATTAGAAAAAAAAAATAGAGGGATTAGAGGATAATTGTTGCTGTTGTTATTCCAGGAAACTTTTCATTCACTTCTGCCTTTGAGGAATTCAAGATTCTCTCAAGGGTTTTGACCTCTGACCACCCATTTGCCTCAGTCACGTGGAGTATTAATGGACAGTTTTTTCACGCACAGCAAGTTACCAAACAGTGGGGGGAAAAAGCACTGCCTAACTGGATTTTTTAAAACATGATTTTTTTTGTCTTTAAAAAAAAGGTGTCCAAAATAAATACACCCTGCCCTAGGCATGTGGGGTGATTCCTGTGTGTGTGTGGGGGGGTCTTTATGATAACCCCCTGTGACCCACAATCAATATCCAGACCCTAAAAAGGAAGTAAGCCATTGAAGGTGTTAGAGGATATAAGTTCCCTGGTTAGCTTTCTATAAAAGACCAACCCTAAAGGCCCTTGTTGGCAACCCTGTCGGGACCCCTCTCACCCTTGAGAGCTTTTTCTGTCTTTTCACTTAATAAACTTCTATCGCTTTACTCAAAAAATAAATAAATACAGCTCAGGCAGTAGGGAAGACGGCTCCCCAGGGAGAAGCAGTTTTCTTCTGATTGGAAAGCATGCGTGCATACATATAATATCGATATGATTGGGAATATAAGTAATTGCCTATTCTCTGCCTGGTGCAATTCTGTCTCAGCCACCTCACTGAGTGCTACCTGCCCCTTCCTCATTGCTCATGTATAATTGTCTAATCAGTAAGCATTTTGTTTCTTCCATACACTCCCAGAAAATTTCTGCTAACTCTCCTCCCCAGACATCAAAACTACACAGTTGGATTTCACTGCTCCAATCACTCAGAGGCAGTTTTTGTTCTATGTCGATCCAGCTTCTAGCCCCTTAGAACAACCTGTACCCCACTGCACAATCTAAAGTACAAAATCTCAGAATATTCCAGATCTATCTAAGATAGCCCATAGCTTGATATCTGACACTCTGTGTACCCATGACAACCCCACTCCTACCCTCTCACCTCCCTCCACGCCCAGGCCCCTATTCTGTTCCATCACACTAGAGATCACAGCGTTGTGCCTGGGAGCAGGAATCATGGAAGGCTCCATAGAGGAAGCTGCATTTAAGCTGAGTCCTAAATGAGTAAGCGACAATATGAGAAAAAAGAACAAATAGTTACGTGGTGAAAATTCCACTGCTAGGTGTGTTCTAAACACCACCTTAGTGTTTTTCAAATGTCCTGATTTCTTTTTCTTTTCTTTCATTTTATTAGACAGAGAGGGGGGTGTGAGGGGCAGAGGCAGAAGGAGGGAGAGAATCCCAAGCAGGTTCCATGGTCAGCGTGGAGGCCAACATGGGACTCGATCTCACAATCCTGAGATCACAACCTGAGCCAAAATCAAGAGTCAGATGCTTAAGTGATTAAGCCACCCAGGGGCTCCTGTAGTGGTTTTTAAATAGGAACGTTTCTGAGGTTAACCCTAGCCCTAATGAGAAAGAATCGCCTAGGAGTGGAATGCAGGAATCTGTATTTTTTTTTAAGATTTTATTTATTTATTCGACAGAGAGAGACAGCCAGTGAGAGAGGGAACACAAGCAGGGGGAGTGGGAGAGGGAGAAGCAGGCTCATAGCGGAAGAGCCTGATGTGGGGCTCGATCCCAGAACGCTGGGATCACGCCCTGAGCTGAAGGCAGACGCTTAACTGCTGTGCCACCCAGGCGCCCCAGGAATCTGTATTTTAAAGACCTGTATGGGGGTGATTCTGATATACCTCCGGAGTCTATATTGTAGACTCTATAAATTGCGCCTTCAAAATCAGAGTCGTAACATTTTGTGTGCACTCAGACAGAAGAACTCATGATTTTGTGTTATGGTGGAAACACATCCGTTGGCTCCCATCGTTTCCAAGAAAAAGGTGCCTGCTCTAATATTTTCCCTGTTTTTTCAAGGCGTTTTTGAGAAAGACAAATTTCTATGCAGTTGGGAAATAAAGGGGGTTGGAAGGCCCCACTCAAAAGGAGGTTACACAAATAGTCTTTCAAAGCAACATAATAGGATAGTGAAAACATTTGAAAGACTAGTTTTGAATAGAGGATTCGGTGTCACTTAACGTTCAGGCTTTAATCTGAGTATGAACATTACGTTGCCTCCTCTCAATTTGTTTCAGAGAAACCTCTGGCAAAATGACATTAAATAGAAAATCACTATATTTACATAGAATTTAGGATAAATGAAAATTAATCGCCCTTTCAGCTAATTCATAGTGGACTCATAAAAATGGTTTTTTATTCTGTAAGGGCCTTCAATATTCAAACTCCTTCAGCACACCATCTGTTCAGTCTTTCAGTGCATCTGCAAGTTTTATCTCAGTGACAGAGATCAGAGAGTTGTACAGCTTTAGAATATTTTTAAAAGCTTGAGATATTTGAAAAGTATACTCCTGAAGTCTCATGATGCTTATTCCCTAAATTGTGGGCATTGTTGTCAATAAACTAGATGTGCAGCCAATGAAGGCTTTGTTGATGTTACTTGTAAGATTCAGAAATTATGGTTGTTACTTTTCTTCATTGGGCATTCTTGTTGAGATTGATACACCTTATAGACAGCACTGTCAATCTCATCAAAATGTATCAAACTACTAACCCGAAAACCTGCAAGATGGGTTGATTTCATGCTTCTATTTGGGGCAGATTTCTTTTTCCATTTTATACACCAGAATTTATTTGTATGAATTTCATCATTACATATAATAGTTCATTTGATATTCAGGAAGTTTTTATAGTTTGAGCTGTAAATTCATGTCAGCACTTGGAATTTCCTTTCTTTCCCTCAGAAAAAGGAGAGCACAGGGGTACCTGGATGGCTCAGTTGGTTAAGCGTCTGCCTTCGGCTCAGGTCATGATCCCGAGGTCCTGGGATTGAGCCCCGCATGGGGCTCTCCCCTCAGTGGTGAGTCTGCTTCTCCCCCTCCCCCTCCCTTTGTGATCTCTCTTTTGCTCTCTCAAATAAATAAATAAAACCTAAAAAAAAAGAAAAAGAAAAAGGAGAGCACTTTTTTTTTAAGGAGTTAACAGTTCTCTCCACCAAAGGTTCAAAATTAATCTGAACCAGAAAAGAATAGATTTTAAAGAAAAGCCATTCTCACAAGCTATCTTATTAAGAATTGTAAGTTGTAAAATTCCCATGATATCATATTAGGACAAGTAAAAACTAATGACTAACTCATTAAAACATTTTATTGTTAAATGTTTAATATTATCTAATTGACTGATCTATTTATTTACCAATCCTTGGTACTAAAACAGAAATCACATCAAGATTGTATCACAAACACTTTACTTTTCTCCTTGGTGATACCGAAGGAAGGCATGTAAACATAATATTCTGGGATTTAAAAGGAGATTTGAGACACTGCTTAACGCAACGCAAAAGGGTGGACTTAGAAATTTCACTGCCGCTTGTACTAATTGTTGACCTAATTTATCAGGTAGTGAAGTGAGTAGACGTCAATCTTCTTGATCAATGTGGTGCACAGAACCTGTGTGTTTCAGAGAACTTCTTACAGGAAGGTCAGCAAATTCTTAAGGGAAAATGTTTGATAGATGCTATTAAATGTACAAGGCCTGAGTGTATTGCTTATTGACATGTTCTTAAATTAAATGATTTTCACTCATGCTTGAAGGTCAAACCAGCCACCCTGTGATAAAGCACCCGTGACAAGATCATTCTTGATGAAATGCTGAGCTCTTGGTCAGAAAATTAAGAGTTGTTTTTTTTTTTTTATAAGCTTAAAATAGATCTGAGGGCAAAGGAGGGAGAGAAAACAAAAGGGTTGTTAGGGAACTTAAGGGAACAGCAGTTTCTCTATACAGTTGTTTTCTTTCTGGACAGTAAAGCAGGAAATGCCTCTCACGGCCGCCTAATGAGGGTGTGATAGACTCCAGCCTTCCGAATTTGCATATTCAGACAACATGGCGTTAGTACAGAGCATCCGGGCACTCAGACATCTCCCTGGTAGCTGAATGCTGGTTTGCAAAGTGCCCTTGGATCCCAAACAGCTAAAAAGGCATTTGTGAGCAGATGGCAATTGTGTGATGAAAAGTCTAATTGTATTTGCTTTCTCTAATGGAGAGAGAGCCAGGACAGTCAGGCAGGTCAAGGCATGTGGGCAAGACTAACATACTGTGTGTGAAGAGAAAACTTGGAAAGCTCAGATGGATAGCTAATGAGACAGCTTACAGGCCCCAGCGCTGATTCTGCATCTGCAGAATGATTAAGGGAAGGCAAAAATTGAAGCAGTAACCTAGAAAAGGCAAGCCCACAAGCCTCGTGAACACTTCACGGAACCCAGGGGCATTGAAACCAGACAGAACTGTGCCCCTGAATCCCGACTAGACCGTCTCCACACTGTGACGCTAGACAGACTAGTTCATTTCTCTAAGCCTTAGTCCTCTCGCGTATTAAAGGATAATAACCAAGCTACCATAGGTTGCTGTGAGGATTACGTGAGATGATATAAATACAAATAGCACTTAGAGCACAGTGTTCGGTTCATAGTAAGAGCTTAATAAATATTACCAATTAGTTTTAGCAGTTACCTAAATGATAAAGGCAATGTTGGGGGCATGATTATGTTGGGTTCCCTAGAAGCAGAGCCTGGGAGAGGGATTATTTGGAACTAAATGCCAGTTTCAGGGCCACCTACCACCATGTTTTAGTAGAATCAACAGGGATCTCAAAATCTGACTGTGGACCTCTTTTCCTAACTCTCTGTTCAGGGATGTCATGTTGCTGGCTCAAATGCAGCCATAGCGGGGAATATTCCTACCATAGAAAACAGTGAATGTGATCATCAGCCTCCCTCACTCCACCCCCTCCAGCCAGTTAAACATTTATCAGCACAACATTGTTTATAAGTAAATCGAGGAAATTTATTTTGAAATGTGATCCCAACAGATGATTTCTAAAGTGGGGTACAGCCTGAGCTAGCAAAGGTCCCAAAAGTCTAGAAACAGCCAAGCTGTTACCAGAGAATGACTTTCTTGATTTCATTGATGTTACCACTTTCCACCATTGTTGTTCTCTTTACTCATTCTTCCTCAGTCCTCCGCCGATAAATAACCTGGCTCTAGCAATGGACCAGACTGCTACGGTAATGTGACTTTAACAATAGACTAGGAAGATTGGGCAGGACAGGAACACAGAACAGAGTCACTCAACAGCTGAAGTCACCTGGAGAAGCAATGGAATCATTTACACCTTGGTTGATTTACATTTACATTTACAATAATTTACATCTTACACCTTGGTTGATTTCTCACCAAGGAGGCTATATCCTAACCCAAAGAGACAGTTCAAGGTCTCTGGTATTACTTCCCAAACCAAGTAATCAAATTCACTAAAGATGTTTGCAAAGCCATGCTGAGGATCCTTGCAAATCAGTCTAACTCCCTGTCCTGTGAACGGCAACTATATAGGAACAACTGCAAACTGGACCAGACTGAGAATGAAGCAAAAAAAAAAAAAATCAGCCCCAAGGATTCCTTTCGGTGTGGAGACACGATAATTTAAAGTACAAAGTTCTGTCTCCAAAATCCTCCATCATCCTCTCTCCCTTTGGGGAAAACACAAACAAAGCAGAATAAAAACCACTGAAACTCATTTGCCCAATTCACATATGTTTCCTTAGGGAGTTAGAAGGTATTTAGAAAAAAAGGTTTGATTATACCCCTGGAAGAGACAACCCCAGCCCAACTGTAAGCCGGGCATTCAAAGAATAAGAAGTCGCTCGGCTTCATCAAAAAGTGCACGCTATCGGTGGATTGCGCTGCCAGATATCCTAATCTGACATAAAAAACCATAAGGAGCAACTTTTCCAAGATCCCTTGAAATACTTGGAGCAACATATTCTTTTTTTTAATATTTTTTTTTATATTATGTTAGTCACCATACAGTATATCCCCGGTTTCCGATGTAAAGTTCGATGATTCATTAGTTGCGTATAACACCCAGTGCACCATGCAATACGTGCCCTCCTTACTACCCATCACTGGTCTATCCCATTCCCCCACCTCCCTCCCCTCTGAAGTCCTCAGTTTGTTTCTCATAGTCCATAGCCTCTCATGCTTCATTCCCCCTTCTGAATACCCCCCCCTTTCTTTATCCCTTTCTTCTCCTACCGATCATCCTTCTTATGTTCCATAGATGAGAGAAACCATATGATAATTGTCTTTCTCTGCTTGACTTATTTCACTTAGCATTATGTCCTCCAGTGCCGTCTGTGATGCAGCAAATGTTGAGAAATAGTTCTTTTTGATAGCTGAGTAATATTTCATTGTATATATGGAGCCATCAGGGAAATTCAAATCAAAACCACACTGAGATACCACCTTACGCCAGTTAGAATGGCAAAAATTGACAAGACAAGAAACAACAATTGCTGGAGAGGACGTGGAGAAAGGGGATCCCTCCTACATTGTTGGTGGGAATGCAAGTTGGCACAGCCACTCTGGAAAACAGTGTGGAGGTCCCTTAAAAAGTTAAAAATTGAGCTACCCTATGACCCAGCCATTGCACTGCTGGGTGTTTACCCCAAAGATACAGACGTAGTGAAGAGAAGGGCCATATGCACCCCAACATTCATAGCAGCATTGTCCACAATAGCTAAATCATGGAAGGAGCCGAGATGCCCTTCAACAGATGACTGGATTAAGAAGCTGTGGTCCATATATACAATGGAATATTACTCAGCTATCAGAAAGAACGAATTCTCAACATTTGCTGCAACATGGATGCAACATATTCTGAGCCCGTAAGCAACATGACATTTGGATGGGCCCTTAGGTTTATCTGCGATGTTAAGAAATGGCATCATTATTTTTTTAAAAGATTTGAGAGACAGAGAGAGTGAGCGTGCGTGTGGGAGCACGAGCAGGGAGGGGGCAGAGGGAGAAGGAAAGGGAGAGGGAGAAGCAGACTCTCTGCTGAGCAGGGAGCCAACGCGGGGCTCAGTCCCGCGACCCTGAGATCATGACCTGAGCTGAAATCAAGAGTTGGATGCTTAATCGACTGAGCCACCCAGGCGCCCCACAATACTTTCTTATATAAATGTGCCAATGCCCTTGTATAGTGTAAAGTTCATGGGGTCAGTGACCATGACTGTTTCTATCACGGTTGGATTTTCAGTTCCTATCACAAGGCCAAGGTCAATAATTGTTTACTGGATGAATGAATCAAATCACGTTAATCATGCTGTTCTGAAACATCCCATGTCAGTACATAGTGACTGTATTCTTTTTTAACAGCTTTATATTATTCTGTTGTATTGATTCAGTAATTCCTTTTCTTACCCTATGACCCAGCAATTGCACTACTAGGTATTTACCCGAAGGATCCAAACATAGTGATTCAAAGGGGCACATGCACCCCAATGTTTATAGCAGCAATGTCCACAATAGCCAAAACATGAAAAGAGCCCCCATGTCCATCGACAGATGAATGGATAAAGAAGAAGTGGTATACGTACACACACACACACACACAAATATTACTCAGCCATCAGAAAGAATGAAATCTTGCCATTTGCAACAATATGGATGGAAGAACTAGAGTGTATTATGCTAAGTGAAATAAGTCAGTCAGAGAAAGACAAATACCATATGACTTCACTCATGTGGAATTTAAGAAACAAAACAGATGAATGTAGGGGAACGAAAGGAAAAGTAAAATAAAAATAAGATTAAAAGAGAGATGGAGGCAAATCATAAGACACTCTTAACTGTAGGAAACTGAGGGTTGCTGAAGGGCAGGTAGGTGGAAGGATGCGGTAACTGGGTGATGGGCATTAAGGAGGACACTTGATGGGATGAGCCCTGGGTGTTGTATGCAACTGATGAATCACTAAATTCTACCCCTGAAACTAATAGTACACTATATGTTAACTAAATTGAATTTAAATTTTAAAAACTCCTTTTATGATCGCTATTAATATTTCTAATTGTTCTGCTATTAATGTTTAAATAAACATTTGGGTAATTGTTGAAGAATATCTTTAAGATAAATTCTTAGCAGTGCAATTGTTGGGCCAAATGTATATACATTTTTACTTTGAATATATATTGCCAAATACAAGATTTTGTTTCTGTTTTGAATGCAGGGCACAGAAGAGATATTCTAAAAAGAGTTTTGATTTGGGCAGACTATTTGGAAGAACCCCTTTATAATTTGTCTACCTATACATGGGCCCAAAGTGGCAACTATTAATCTAGATTTCTTAGACATACTGCTCCAAGATGTTCTCAGTTTCACCAACCTCTCTGCTTTGGAAGAGACTTAGATAACTTCCACCCCCTTCAATCTATCTTGCACACCATGACCAGATCAATGTACCCTAAGCAACTTTAATTATGTTAATGTCTTATTGGAAGACAGACATTGGTCTGGAATTATGTGCCATTTTTGTTTTCTTCTTCATACTTTCCTGTTTTTTCCAAATATTCTAAAATATACATGTATTTTTAAACTTTTTTTATTAAGGTTTTCATTTTAATTCCAGTATAGTTAACATACAGTGTTATATTAGTACATGTATTGTTTTTATAATAGAAAAATGTCATAAAGAAAAGAAGTAACACTCTCCGTGACTTGAAAATCAATAGCAAATCAGCATGTATTTACTTCTCTAACCAAAAAAAAAGATACTAAATTTTTTTTAAAAATTCAATTGCTGTCCACTCTGCACAACTTTTAAATATCTCAGTCTGGTCATTTGAGGTTCTCCATTATGTATGCTCAACCTAAATTTCCAAAGTTGCCAATGATCAATCACCTTTTTGAACTCATTGTTAAGTACACTAATGTAGGCATGGTCCCTGGAACAACATGCCTTTCATTGTGGCTTCTCTCATGCCATTTGCCTGACCACATAAAAGCTCTACTCCTTTTCCTCATGACAAGCCTTAAAGAAACTCTCAAGGTCAAATCAAATTCTACTTCCTTAGGAAAGACTTCTCTTTCATTGGTTTACCCTATCTTTTCATTAATGCTAAGTTGACTTCTATTGTACGCTGATAAATTATTAGTTAGCTTTTCATAATGAACTGTCCAAACATATAATTTTAAGAACCTAGAGGTGCATTGCTCAATAGGGTAGTCAAAAGTGATTTTGATTTAAGTTTAAATTAATTTATTTTATAATGAACAATTATTAACTGATCACTAAGCTAACCACACAGACTTCGGTGGCCACACGTGACAAAGAATATAGACTTTACAAGGTTAGTTCAAAAATACCCACTGGAAAACTAAGAAAAACAAAACAAAGAAACAAACAAAAAACACCAAAACAACCCAACCCTCCTGGGATAAACAAATAACAAAAAAGAGCAACAACAATATACCCTGGGGACGAGGGAGAATTTCATTGAAAGTTGCCACATTATTTAAAGTGTCCAATTTTTAACAAAATTTGCGAGACATGTAGAAAAACATTAAAGTATTGCCCATGCATAGGAAATCAAATCAATACACTGTATTCAGGAAGCCCTGATATTGGACTCATTAGACAAAGGCTTTAAGTCACATAGTTTAAACATGGCCGAAGAACTAAAGGAAGTCATGTCTAAACAACTGAAGTATGAAAATAATGTCTTACCAAGTAGAGAATCTCAGTGAAGACAAATTATTAAAATGAAGAACCAAGTAGAAACTTTAAAGGTGAAAAGTATAGTAACTGAAGTGAAAAATTCACTAGACAGGCTCAACAGCAGATTTAAGCAATCAGAAGACAGATTCTATACATCTAAGCTCAACAAACTCCAAGTAAGATAAATTAAATACAAGTAAAAATAAGTCCCCAGTTGTAATAGCTATATTTCATTTTATTTTTTTAAAAGATTTATTTATTTGACATAGAGAGCACAAGCAGGCAGAGTGGGAGAGGGGGAAGCAGGCTCCCCACTGAGCAGGGAGCCTGATTCGGGGCTCGATCCCAGAACCCTGGGATCATGACCTGGGCTGAAGGCAGTTGCTTAACCAACTGAGCCACCCCGGCACCCCTGTAATAGCTACATTTTAAGTACTCAATAGCCACATGTGGTTTAGTGGCTAACATATTGGACATTACAGATAGAGACAATGTCAATAACTGCTGAAAGTTCTACTGGAGAGCTCTGACCCAGAATGTAAGCGCAGGACTTCATATATTGATATTCGGTCCTCCCTAGTTCCCTGTTCCTGAATCCCTTTAATTCCTTATCTGAAGGTACTTCCCACTCCCAACCACCACCACCACACACATCTATGAGCTCAGTGCCATTTCTTAAGAATTTATCTATCTATCATCTATCTATCTATCTATCCATCTATCTATCATCTATCTATCATCTATCTATCTATCTATCTATCTATCTATCTATCATCTATCTGTCTATCTATCTATCTATCTATCTAATCATCTATCTAACAAAGAGAGAGAAAGAAAGAGTGTACAAGCAGGAGGAGCGACAGGCAGAGAGAGAGGGAGAAGCAGGCTCTGCTGAGCAGGGAGCCTGATGCAGGGCTCGATCCCAGGACCCTGAGATCATGACCTGAGCTGAAGGCAGATGCTTCACCGACTGAGCCACCCAGGCTCCCTCAGTTTCGTTTCCTGAGCAAATAATAATCTTGTAAATAAAGGGGATTTTAGGAGTCCTAAGTGGGCCACCAAACTCAGTATTACTTTACTCTTGTTCATAATCCTACCCTTTTCTTGTGCTCTAGTTCTAATGAGTGGGTTTCTAACTTGTTCTTAGGACAAAGTGGCCATCTTTAGTTCTTATACTTGATTCCTGTATTTTTTTCCTTGTGCCAGAGTAGTTTCCTGTCTTGTAACCAGCCTAGGACCATAATTCTAGGACCAAAGCTCTGCTTTGCCTTTGGCAATTTCCTTTCCACAGACTAAAGACCTTCAAAACCAGAGCTCAAAATCAGAGTTCCTACTACCTATTCACAATTTTAGTAAACATTAATAATAGGGGAGAAGTCCCATTTAAGTGCCAGGCACAGTCCTGCTACTTTAATCCTCAGCACAATGTTGAAGCATCGGTCATATATGTTACTTCTATTTTAGAGGTAAGGAAATTAAAGCTCAGAGAGATTACATAGTGTGTCTAGGGTCATCTAACAAATAAGTCAGAGACCTGGTGCTTTAACCAGATTCCTCTGGCTTCAGAATCCATATCTCTTCTACTACTCTGTGTGCTCAACATCAGGGACTAGCGCTTGATAGTGTATTCTAAGTTGGTGACTGGGATGGCGTAACCAGACATGGTCTGTTACACGGTCATGTAGCAGACATCCCTTATTCCAATTCTCTGACTCAACTGTTGACTTTCTGTTGATCTGAGATTGCATATTTCTGTCATTGGCCCACCTACTTTATTGCTCTCTGATGGATTCTCTGACGTTGAATGTGGTAGTTATCTACTCATAGTCTCCTGATTATCATGTTTTGTTTGTTGGACTGGACTTCTTCATTTCTATTTGCCTCACCAGAATCTACTCCAGTCCAAGGGAGGCATCTAGTTTCCTGGTCTTGACACTTTCAATCCCTCCCATCTTAATGCCATTACACAAATCAAGCCTGGTCTCAATAGGACACTTGCTTGGCACAGAGGCAGGCATATAGTAGGGACAAGTATATATTTGCAGTGGTTAAGCAACAGTGATTTTTAAAAGATCTCTATTTTACAAGATCTATTTATTTTAGAGAGAGAAAGAGTATAAGAGTACATGAGTGGGGGGGTGGGGCAGAGGGAGAGACTCTTACAAGCAGACTCCCCATTGAGCTTGGAGTCCACCACGGGGCTCAATCCCATGATCCATGAGATCATGACCTGAGCCAAAACCAAGAGTTGGATACTTAACCGATTGGGCCACCCAGGCGCCCCTAAAGAGTGATTTTTTTCTAGTCTTTTTTTTAATAATGTTTTTTATTATATTATGTTAGTCATCATACAATATAAATAGTGATTCTTAATATGAAGCATTAAAAAATGTACATGCAGTTAGTCGTAATTGGTCAGTTTCAGTAATGGATGTCTCCTATGTGGTATAAAATACTATCAGAACATAGGGTCAGGAAGAAGGGAATCCTTTGAGTCAAGCTAAGCACAACCGATAATAAAAACATATAGTATTGTTATTTTTATTATTAAAAATACTGGTGCTGTTAATTTTAAAAGGTGATAAACAGCTGCCATCTTTGAATGGTGAATAAAGTTCAAAAATTATGGTAAGTTCTTTACATAATATCATTTGATTTAATCTCTTCACATTGAAACATAGGTGAGTCATTACCTTTTTCAAAATGAAAATTTAAGTATCTTGACTAAGTATCTTGACTAACTCCAGAATTTCTGTAAAGTGGGGGGGTTAGGAGGGATACCCAATGGGAAAAGCGAAAGGACTTGTCTTGAAGTTTTGTTGGCAAGGTAAACCCTGATCTTAGAATAACGGGGTGGCTTGGGAATTATGGGCGGGGGAAAGCAGTGATAAGGGCACTGCCACTGCTAAGCTAGTAAATTGTTGGCTGGGATTTGAATATAGACTGTCTGAATCTAAACTCAGAAATATAGTACTACTATATCTCACACAAACCTGCCTTCCAAACAGGGACTCTACGCTTCTACTCCGGAAGGGAGACACTGGGATCTGAGCAGGATATTATCTTTAAGAAACAGTTTATTTCAGGAAAAAATTCATCGGGAGTTTTTTGTTTTAATAAAGCAGTGGGTGGTTTTTTGTTTTTTGTTTTGGGGTTGGTTTTTTGTTTTTTTTGTTTTTTTGGAAAAACAATGGACAACGTCCTTCAAATTTCCATTACAGAGATTTTTCGGTCATTGGATGCAGTGGTTGTTCTTGGCTGCCCACAGGCAGTGAGTGATCTTTGTGGAGGTCTTTCCTGACTCATCCATCAGTGTTACTTCTTTCTTCCTGTTCCCTAAGAATGTCCAGCTGACTGATAACCTCCACAATGCACATGATTTCTGAATCTATCAAGAGAGCTCTGCAAAAGGCGTGAGACGGTGGCTCAGTTTCTTCCTTGATAACTGACCAAATTACCCATCAGTAGTATCACTTCTCCTGGCAACTATCAAATAAGACAAACTGTGAGGCCTCGGAAAAGGTCCCAAGGAAGAAAGATCCTTGAAGTCCCTCGCTGTAGTGGTTGTCTCATTTTTGCCTCTCATCTTGCAGAACCTGGTGTTCTGTGAGACG
The DNA here is from genome assembly GCF_002007445.2 of Ailuropoda melanoleuca. NCBI lineage: Eukaryota > Metazoa > Chordata > Mammalia > Carnivora > Ursidae > Ailuropoda > Ailuropoda melanoleuca. The sequence goes on along the minus strand of NC_048238.1, from coordinate 82,007,247 downwards.
TGCAAATGTCCTTAGTGAGCAAGTTATTGTGCAAGGTCTGCCCATTAGCTGCTTGCTGAACAAGTGACAACACAGAACTCCTGTGGGTTTTGGAACGGCGCTGATTTCAGCTGCCGTTGTGCTATCATACTCAACCTAAAAAAGGCACATGATGACTTGAGTCATACATTAATTTTTATTTTTATATGCACTGCTTATCCAAACATAGAAAAAGCAAATGTGCCGACTCATGCCTCCTACTTGCTTACCAATGTTGGCAAGTCCAATCGGTATCTACAAAGAGGTGCTAATGCTTAAGGAGGAAGCACAGAGGGTTCAAAGTTAGATGGACACCAATCAGTGTTCTAGTACATGATTCAAAATCTCTTCCTGAAATATCTGTGACCTTTAGTGATTCACAGTAAGAGAAAGCCACAGTCCCCTTTCAGTCACTGCTTCTGATTAGGGAGAGCTAAATGACCACACATCGACGTTGGAGGAGTGCTTTCACAAGATAGAGGGGTCTGCACTTTCCCGTGAACTTCTGAGTGATACTCACTTTCTTTATTCTTTTTTCCAGGAAGTTCTATGCCTAACATAGGACTTGAACTCATGACGCTGAGATCAAGAGTCATATGCTATACCCACTGAGCCAGCCAGGCGCCCCTGAGTGGTATTCACTTTCAGAATGAATNTGTTGGAGGAGTTCTTTCACAAGATAGAGGGGTCTGCACTTTCCCGTGAACTTCTGAGTGATACTTTCTTTATTCTTTTTTCCAGGAAGTTCTATGCCTAACATAGGACTTGAACTCATGACGCTGTGATCAAGAGTCATATGCTATACCCACTGAGCCAGCCAGGCGCCCCTGAGTGGTATTCACTTTCAGAATGAATGTTGAGACTATCAAGTCTTTAAGGGTCCAGTTGAACAAATTCTAAGTCACTTATATAAGGTGCCATGATGGCCTGAAAGATCCAGTCACTCTCGAGCAGGCATGCGTAGATCCAGGGGAAGATTATGTAATCTGAATGACAGACACAAAATAACAGAACTTACAGACAAAAGAAAATGCAGCAAACCCTCCCCTTCTCCCATGCTTCACACTACTTCAGGCCTCCTTCCTGTATGAAAAAAACAAACAAACAAACCCCTAAACCCAAAAAAACCAAACTTGCAATTGACTGGGAGAGCAGTGCTTTTTATTTCATGATATTGCCTCTGCTTCCCTCTGTTCCTCAAAGCTGAGTTTTATTGCTATTTTTATTAGGCCCAGGTATGCCCCACTTCCTGCCTGAGACAGACAATTTATCTGTAATATCAACCACGACAGTCAGTGGGACTTAGAAGTACACTACATACCTCGAATTGAATTCCAGTCACGAGTAAGGGGCCTCAAAATTGTTTCCCGGTTCTACATGGCTTCCGGATATGCCCGATTTTTGTGCCTAAAGACCCCTAGGTGCTAGTTTGCCTCCAGATTGCAGCTTTCCCTTCTCATTGCCACCCTCAGACTGAGTCCACAGTTTTGGCTTTGGTCCTTAAAGCGTAAGAGGTTGGGGTCTAGGGGCACCTGGGTGGTGCAGCTGGTTCAGCGTCCAGCTCTTGGTTTAAGCTCTGCTCATGGTCTTGGGGTCCTGGGCTTGAGCCCTGCATCAGGCTCTGTGCTCGTCAGGAAGTCTGCTTGGGATTCTCTCTCCCTCTCCCTACGCCTCCCACTTGTGCTCGGTCTCTGTCAAATAAATCTTTTTTTAACAAAAGAGCTTGGGGTCTAAAATCCTATTTCATGGTTCATATCCTAATTATCACTGACTTTCTTTGAGACTGTACAAATAACTCAATTACTTTGAACTTCAATTTTCAAAACTGGAAAATTAAAACAGTAATCAAACATGACTCATAGGGTCATTAGGAAGATTAAATATGATGGTGCATTTAATGCACTTAACAGGATGTCTTCATATAGCAAGGGCATGCTGGATGTCACCTATTGTGATTACTCTTAATCACTCAATAACCTACTTAATGCCCTGGTCAGGAGATTCTCTGAGCAGCACACCCAGCCCAGTGGCTGCATAAAGAGTTGTGAGGAAGAAAGTAACTAATGCTAGTCTCTCCTTATGTGCAGATATCCCGGATGATGACTTCTACCTACCTACCTTCTCTCTTCTATACGACCTGTTCAGTGTTTGATCCTCTCCACCTGATTATGACATTGAAACCATCTTTAGTCTGCACTGTGATATGCTGTGCCACGCCTTTATGCATGTAGTTACACCTTAACTCCATCAACCCCGATCGGACACCCGCATGTGCCCCAGAACAAGATCCCAAGCCCTTCCTCTTATTACTTATTTAACACTACCTCTAGTAGTCCTGAGTAATAACAATAAATGGTAGGTCAATAGCCCCCTCCCCCACTCCACCATTGGGGATTTCATTTTCCTTTTTTGTTATCTTGAGTCAAGAGATGAAAGATGAGGTCAATAAGGCTTGACCTTTTGGAGAGGAACCAACCTAGGTGAATGTGATAGGCATTAAAAAAAAAAAGACCCTGCTCTTTCTCTATCCTCAAAAATTGTGTACCCTACCTACACACTGACGTCAGAAATTCCACAGCTAAAACTGTCCCTAATTTAAGAATATTGTCCTTGGCTCAAGCAAAAAAAATTCCCACAGAACAGCTAACATCAATCTACTGTCCATCATATACTGTTAGCCTTTTTGATCTCTCTCAACACTCTCGTTCTCTATCTGATGGACCCACTTATAAACTCAAATCTGCCCCACTTCCTGAGGCAATCCCAATAGTCAAGATTGATATTTTTTTAACTGAAGTATAGTTGACACACAATGTTACATTAGTTTCAGGTGTACGACACATTTGTACATCGTGCTCGCATCACCACGAGTGTAGCTCCCATCTGTCACCTTACAACGCGACTACAATACCAGTGATTATATTCCCTATTCTGTGCCTTCTATTCCCGTGACTTATTCATCCCATAACTGGAAGCCTGTCTCTCCCACGCCCCTTCACCCATTTTCCCTTCTCCCACCCCTCTCCCCTCTAGCAACCATATTATCAATATGTACTTGCTACTACACTGANCTCTCCCCTCTAGTAACCATATTATCAATATGTACTTGCTACTACACTGATCCCGCAGAGCATAAGAAAAGAAAAGAAAAAAATGGAAGTTTAAGTAGGCTGATACCTCCAACCATGATTCCCAGAATAAGGAGAAGTAGAACTAACAAGAGAAATGTTTAAATGATGGTTATTGAAAAAGAAGGGCAATGAAAATAAGTGAACAGGGACCCATAAGGGGAAATGATAATGTCACAGAGCAAAAGAATTAGGACAAGTTCACAATTTCACACATACAACATACAGCTTCACACAACTACATCAATGTTTGGAAATTAAGACAAATTAAAAGGGTGAGTTCTAACCAATGCTGACAAATACCACCAGCACTGCAACGATCTAGTCCAATACACTATCCCTATTTCTAGATCGATAGGGCCATGGGGTTATAGCAAAGAGCATTTCTTTTTTTTTAATATTTTTTTATTATATTATGTCAGTCACCATACAGTACATCCCCGGTTTCCGATGTAAAGTTCGAGGATTCATTAGTTG
>NC_048238.1:82001234-82003502 GCF_002007445.2 Ailuropoda melanoleuca | reverse complement strand
AGTCCATAGTCTCTCATGTTTCATTCCCCCTTCTGATTACCCCCCTTTTCTTTATCCCTTTCTTCCCCTACCGATCCTCCTAGTTCTTATGTTCCATAGATGAGAGAAATCATATGATAATTGTCTTTCTCTGCTTGACTTATTTCACTTAGCATTATCTCCTCCAGTGCCGTCCATGTTGCAGCAAATGTTGAGAATTCGTTATTTTTGATGGCTGAGTAATAGTCCATTGTATATATGGACCACAACTTCTTAATCCAGTCATCTGTTGAAGGGCATCTCGGCTCCTTCCATGATTTGGCTATTGTGGACAATGCAGCTATGAACATTGGGGTGCATATGGCCCTTCTCTTTACTACGTCTGTCTCTTTGGGGTAGATACCCAGTAGTGCAATGGCTGGGTCATAGTGTAGCAAAGAGCATTTCTTATAAAAAATTATGATGATCACTTTCCAGAGTGGCTGTACCAACTTGCATTCCCACCAACAATGTAGGAGGGATCCCCTTTCTCCACATCCTCTCCAACAATTGTTGTTTCTTGCCTTGTCTATCTTTGCCATTCTAACTGGCGTAAGGTGGTATCTCAGTGTGGTTTTGATTTGAATTTCCCTGATGGCTAATGATTTTGAACATTTTTTCATGTGTCTGTTAGCCATTTGTATGTCTTCATTGGAAAAGTGTCTGTTCATATCTTCTGCCCATTTTATGATTTGTTTATTTGTTTCTCGTGTATTGAGTTTGAGAAGTTCTTTGTAGATCTTGGATACCAGTCCTTTATCTGTGGTGTCCTTTGCAAATATATTCTCCCATTCCGTGGGCTGTCTCTTAGTTTTTTTGACTGTTTCCTTGGCTGTGCAGAAGCTCTTTATCCTGATAAAGTCCCATAAGTTCATTTTATCTTTTATTTCTCTTGCCTTTGGAGATGTGTCGTGAANAAAAAATGCTCACTCACATCACATAAAAATTAAGTGTAAATATGTATTCACTGAAAAGCCTCCCTCTCATAATCTTTTTTGTCTTTTCTCAATTTTCAAACCGACTTTCAAAGAGGCGAATGCTCTTTTTAGTTTCCTGTGTAGCTCTCTGGTGATTTTGTTAGGCAATCACAAATATCGATCATTGTTCTTCTTGCTCTCTTTTTATAAACATGGCAGCACGCTGAACATACTTTGCTGCAGCTTTTTCCTTCTCGGTTAACTCTTCATCTTGGAGAGCCCGCCTTCTCAGGAAATATGGAGCTTCCTCGCTTATTTTATTACAGCTACATCATGGCCCATTGTACGGATGTCCCACAGCTATTTATCCAGCCCCCGCGTGGGAGACATTTACACTGTTTTGTTGTTACAAACAATGCTGCAATTAGTTAATAGGTACCTATATCCATACATATTTTCTTTTGCACATTGTGAGAATACGTCCGTGAATGTAGTCCTAGAAGTGAATTCATTTGAATATTAGGAGATATCAGCAGATTGGACCACATCCAGATTGTGCCATTTTGCACTCCCGTCATCCTATGTGAGAGTGCCTGCTTCCCTATGACACAGCCTCATTAGCCTTTGATTTATTTCAGTATGGGAGGTGATAAATGGCATGTTGATAGAACTTTAATTACAAAATCTTTTATTATGAGTGAATGAGATTAAACAAAAACCAAAGCCATATGTACTTGTTTTTATGCAGACTCTCCGTTCATGTCTTTTGTCTACTTTTCTGTTAGCTCACTTTTTCTTATTCATTTGCAGATGCCCTTTATACCTTGGGGCGATTAACCCTTTGTACATGAGCCGTCTCGTGCAATCCAGCGTGGAGTGAGTGGCCTATCCATTTCTTATGTCAAGTTTTCTATTACCAGCTTTTGCCTTCGTGTATACACTTGTTCAAACTACACATGTTTAGTATTGAGTATTTTATCTACTTATTTTTAAGGTCAGCTTTGCCTCTACCTATGGCTCAATGAGGTGCTGCCAATAGCTGCATGACGCTGCAGTTCTGTCTCTAACCCACATGCATCTTGTCTTCAGTCTCTGCAGACTGAATAGTCTTCTGTCAATATGTTGATGGAGATGCATTATAAACCACTTCTTTTTTTTTTAAAGATTTTATTTATTTATGTGACAGAGAGCGAGCCAGCGAGAGAGGGAACACGAGCAGGGGGAGTGGGAGAGGAAGAAGCAGGCTCCCAGCGGGGGAGCCTGATGTGGGACTTGATCCTGAAACGCTGGGATCACGCCCTGAGCCGAAGGCAGAAGCTTAACGACTGCGCTA